>NW_016819796.1:1735982-1834365 GCF_001698545.2 Rhinopithecus bieti | reverse complement strand
AAAAAAAAAAAAAAAAAAAAAGTATACAAAAATAGAAAAATAAAATAAAAAATAGTTATTTGCCTCTTTGTCTAATTTGTGCAGTACATGGTTAAAAATATTTTGAAAAATAGTTTCAGGTGGAATGAAATGTTTTATGTTCCTTCAGAGACTTTTTTTTTTTTTTTTTTTTGGTACGAGGCCTATGGACAATGGAAGTTTTACGTGAAATAATCTCAAGCAACAGTAGGGTCTCAATGATCACCGGAGCTGCCAGTATTTCTTGTTCATTTTACTTTTATTGTAGAGTTTTTTTAAGGATGTCAAACTAAATATAGGTTGGTTTATCAGAGCATCTCAATTTTTAGTGCATTTTGAACTTATATTTTTGTCTCCCAATACCAGGGGCTGTGAATACTCTGCTTGTGACTACAGTGTATCAGCCTTATCCTCTGCAATCACCAGGTTCCCCCTGAGGACTCAAAGGCTCCACATCCTTTAAGGTATAGTGGATCTTGGGAGATTTTCAAGACATTTCTACAGATTTTTTTTTTTAAAGGTGTTTCAGGGTTTTTTTTTTTTTCTTTTAATAAATTTTTCTTAGTAGGAGAACTTTTCTGAATTACTTACTCTTCTATTTCTAGAAGTTGGATTTAATTCTCCAGGACAAAACGTTAAGTTGTAGTTTATGGTGAAGTATAGTGTTTTTTACATACTTAGGAAAACAGTTTGAATCTACCTAAACCAAGAAAATACAAGTTTCATTCACCACCAAAGAAAACAAGAAATGTGAAGTTACCTTCTCAAACAAAAAATCTTCAAAGATGCCCTCTGGTAGGTGGACACTAAATCTGATATTGCTATTCTGTTGTCAAATATGGTATGCCAATTGTGAAGTGTACTACACAGAATAGCACAAAACTGCAAATAAGATTTTAAGTGTTAAGTAGGTGGGAATAAGTCATAAACTTTAGTGATAAAGATAAGTTGAGGAGAGGCCTTAATAGGTTGTTCTCATTAAACCTCAATAATAGTCAACGTGGTATAAACTTTTGAATATACATGGGCCATTTCTTCACTGTAAAGTTTTTATCAGAGGAAACTGAAATTCTATTGTGATGTAATATTAAATTGACAAGGTGGCTCTTCCAGGAACATAATGACATACAAAATTTTAAAAAACATTTCCTTGGTTACTAAGGCAGCAGTTTAACCTTAACTGGAGGATGAGATATCACACAAAGGGTAAATATTTGGATTTTTATTTTAAAAAATGTTATTAAGAAAGGAACAACTCTAATTACTATTCACAAAGCAGTCCACTGATGTAAAAACTAAAGACCAATCCACTGCTTCAAGATGAAGATGGCTCCCTCCAGTATATACGTCACTGTCACTTTACCAGTTAACAGCAATGTCAGGTGTATGCAAGTTAGAGGATAGTGGATTGCATAATCCATTTCAAAGTTATTCCCCCAAAATTTTGCTTAATAAGGACATTTTATACAATTATTCAATTATGATACTGTATTACACTTCAGGAAGAAAGTGTTTTTTCAGCCTCATTCTCTGTACAAATATAAAACTGAGAATGTAAGCTATAAACAGCATCCTATGGCCCCTGCAGTATAGAGTAACTGACCAGCTGCTAAGAAATTTCAACAATTGCCATAATGCAGGAAGTTAACATATTTATCAGATACTTGAGATGAAAAAAATGGTATTTCATGGAGACTTTTTACCCTATGCCATCTGGTCCTGAGGTGCCTATTACATCTATTATTGACTCATTAAAGTCAATGAGGTGAATAACACAATTAAACTTGTTTACTTGTCATGTAACAGTCAGTTAACATTGAAATGTAACTTCCAGTTTCAGTACCTCTATGCGGCACAAACCCATTCCGATCACACTTAGTGATACCCAAAATTAATCTCAAATTAATATCTCTTAAAAATTATAGAGCAATTTAAAAGTACATGAATATTTGAGGCTACATTTTAACATACGAATGCCATCTAAGAGTTACAATGAAGATCAGTCTTTATAATTAAAACAATAAAACAGAAATAAGTGGCCAATGGGGACCAAACACAGGATACATATTCCTGCACTCCACTAATCACTCAGCTACAGATGGCTTGCACATTTGCAAATAGCTTGGAGAAAACACGGATCTGTGTGTGCAGGCAGGGCAGCAAAAGGAAAACCTATCAGAATGGAAAAGCTTATTTCTACAAAACAGTTTAAGAATTCATTATTAGACAAGCTCTTAAATATGTACATAAATGGTCATGGTAAAATGAAGGTACTATACTTATTATTTTAATTTACCCTCAATATTCCATCATGAGAATAATGCATTAACACTGGGCCTAAGAAAACCAATATAACAAAACGTTTTAGACAATAAATATTTAAATAGTTATAACACAGGAACTTTTGTTTTGTTTTGTTTTATTTTGAGACGGAGTTTTGCTCTTGTTGCCCAGGCTAGAGTGCAATGACGTGACCTTGGCTAATCTAACACTGGCACTTCTTAACATCCTTCTCTGAGACTTAACAAAACAGAAAATGCACTTTTAATTTATAAATGCTTACTTACATAAAGCAAGTAAACATCATTTGTTCGTTATACACATTTTGAGTTCAGACAAATGAGTAAAATGCCAGTTTTAAAATTTCTTGAATAAATGCCATGAGGCTTTAGAAATAAGCACGGGCTCCATCACTGACAATCACACATGCATTATGACCGACAAGCATTTAGAGAAAAAAAAATAGAGAGGGAAAGAGAAAGAGATTGCCAACCACAATGGGAGCACAATAGCATCATGTCTTCTGAAAAATTATTGAAGCCAAAAGAATTTCAGTTATTGTCTCAGCTTTATCTCTGTGAATTCCTACCAACTGGCAAACACCTAAGGAGAGATTTGTGTTACTGTTGGCTGCCACCACTCTTGGGGCTAAAATAAATATTTATTTTGCTTAAAGATGAAGTTCTTTTCCTTAAAATAAAATCTCTATTTATTAAAATCCATGTGAAAATTTTAAATATTTTTACAAATGATATCAGTATTTCTTTTATCAAATGTGGACAAATAGTCTACCAGAAATTGTCCATTCAAGTAGTCTAACCTCTAGAGCAAACAAGTATCATTGAGTGTTTTTCATCAATTATAAGACATCCAGGGATATCATTAGCTATTAAACTTAAATAAATAGCACATTGAAAGATATATCCCCACATGGTCACAGGCCTCCTGAACAGTGTGTTTTAAGCTAACCAACTTAACTTAGAATTTACAATGTAAAATATATTAAGGAAGAGAAAGTGACCAATAATGCAGACATTCGAACCCGCTCACTACATTATATAACTAAAAGTTCATGCTCCTCATGTTACAAAAATAAAACAGAAAACATTTAATACAAATAAATATTTATTACCTCAGTATGCTATAGGATTGTAAACAAAGCTACATTTTTGCAACTAGATATATGGAAATGGTCATTGCAATGAAACTCCACTAATATATCTCAGGGACTTAGTAGTTTAAAGATAATGAACTTAATTTTCATTCTAGTATATAAGGAAATATTTGGCGAGATCTGATAACTAAAATAACAACAGTTTTGAAATTCCACGAATTTTATAATCATAGATCTTTGTTAATTTAAAAACATATTAAAAGGACTCAATTTAGGGTTAAAGTTATTTGCTTTAGACTATCAAAACATATTGATTGTTTTTCAAAGTATAATATTTCCATGTATTTTTGAGAAATAATTGTGATGTTTTCTAGTCATACAAAGAGAAGGGCAAAGGTTAACTGGTGTGTATGTTGAGCTTATTGATAATTTTCAAGTAGGAAAAGTCCTTTCCATTAAAGAGTACATCTCTAACAGCACTTCAGAGAAAGCTCTACATAAAAATTAGATTGATTTCAATCTGGTTCAACCTCATGACTATCTAATCCATTTGAACATACAATGTAGATTTTAATTACTTAAAGAAAACAAAATCCATTTGCTATTTTCACATTGAACTTAAATTATGTAAAAGTAAACATACATTCAAGGCTTTAAAATTCTGGATGGTATTCAACAAGAAAAGACTTGAGAACATATTCTAGAAAAATATCTTCATCTCACTTGGAACACGCTGACATGATCTGCTTAGGAAAGTAATAATTCTATAAAACCAAGCTATTCATTGTCAGATCAAGTAACCTTCTTAAAAAGCGAAATTGATCTGCAAATGGACACTCGGGATGAAATGATAGTGAGCGATCCATATGGACCTGAATAAGTAAGTACAGGATTACGTATTTCATTTTGGAAAAGTGAGAAAAGGGAGATTCAAGACAATGAAGAATCAATTAATGCATCTTTAATGCATAAGATGAATCAAGAGCAAAACCAATTTAACTATGAAAATAGGCTGAAAGAAACCACTAACTTTAAAAAATACAGTATTTTATATCAAAGCTATGTTTTCTCATATAATATTAGCAGTACTTTTATCTCCTATGAATATAACTGAGTGGAAAAAGCATTTTTATGGAATCAGTGACATATAAAATGCATGGTAATTTTTTTTACACCCTATGTAAAAAAATTTACACCTCCTGTGAAAAAATAAATTTGAAAGGATTACTGAGCACTTTTCAAATAAAGTGCAATAAAATACCTAACAATATTGAGTAAGTAGTAATACATTCAAATATGGAAACATAAAACTAGACTAGTAACAGCATCCGCAGTAATGCAAATTAATATTTTCAGATCTTTTCATTAGGATGAAAAGGTCTAAAAGCCCATGAGTGCTGTAAAATGTACTCTGAGTTACACACGCTCCGTGTCTCATCAAAAGCTTCTGCACTTTTACTTATGGTGAGCATGTTGCCAGCACCTTACTTGTTCCTCTACCTACACATGAGAGAACTTGTTTGGACAAATTTAGAACACATGGAAAGTGAGCTCCTCAGGATTTTAGTTTATTCAGAGAAAAGCAAAACTTCCTGGTTTCTTTCTCTCTCTCTTTTTTTTTTTAAAGAGCCTTAAAGGATTATCAGAAAGTCTCAATAGCCTTCATGGATATCAAATCACTCTAAAAGACCGGGTGTTTTGATGATTTAAGTGTAAATGATTCAAAAACACATGGATTAAATTTCCATTAAAATACATGAGGTTGTAAAAATCAAGGGAGAAGTCATTCCAAAGGGGCATTTGGTGCTTTAACTTCGAGTGCTTGAAAGCAGTTCAAGATGTCCAGCAAAACCAACCTGCAGACAGGACACATCATTTAGATTGTATTTTACTGCAGAACAGGGATGATTTTCCATTCAGGCAAATTTGTGCTGAAACATACCATATACACTTAGAGATTATTACATGCCCACATAAAATCAGATAAACAGGAATTTAAATATATGAAAATTAATACAGATATGATACAAAATAATCATGTATGTTTTGCCAGTAAAAAGTTATTTTTCACTCACATTTTGAAATTAAATTAGAAAGTAGTTAATTAGGCTTTAACTGAAATCTTACCAACTAACTACATTGTAGATTATTTTACTGACAACTCACCTTGAAAGGTACTCTTATTGAGAAGCCAAGAAACAGAAAACATAAATGGAAAATGGTTCTACCTTTGGGCAAAGGAATGATGATAAAAGTCCACTTATTCACTGTGACTCTATTTTTATTCTGCCTGTATTGAGATGCAACTCATATAACATCTCCCATCCATTTATGGTATACTTTAGAGTATACTCAGAGGTTGTGCAACCATTACCACAATGAATTTTAGAAAATTTTATCATCCCCAAAGAAACTCCATTCTCATGAGTAGTCATTTCCCAGCCAACTCCCAGACTTGGACGACTACCAATCTTCTGCCTTTCTCTATGAATTTGCCTATTCTGTACATTTCAAATAAACACATGCAATATGTGGTGTTGTGTGACTGGCTTCTTTCACTTAGCGTGATGTTTTCAAGGTTTAGGCATGCATTTACAATACTTTTTTTAATTGTCAAATAATATAACATTGCATGTATAGCATATTTTATTTATGCATTCATCACTTGATGGACATTTGAGCTATTTTCACTTGTTGGCTGCTATGACTAATGCTGCTATGAATATTCATGCAAAACTTTTCTTTGTGTGGACATATGTTTCCATTCCTCTTGTATATGTACCTAGGACTGAAATTTCAGAGTAGCTTGGTCATTCTGTATTTAAACTTTAGAGGAACTCCAGACTATTATCTAAAACAGCTGCCATTTTACTTTTCCTTCAGCACAACGTGAAGGTTGTAATTTTTCACATCCTCACCAACAGTTATTTTTATCTGTCTTCTGATTCTAGCCACCTTACTGGATGTGAAATGGCACCTTTCTCTAGTTTTTAATTACATTTCCCTGATAGTTACAACATAGACTTGTCCCTGATGTCTATATACTTATGTTTTCATGAAGATTGTCTGCCTCTACTCATACAGATGATACATACAGACAGATAATAAATAAAACATAATTTCATACATTCGGAGGGACAGTGAAAAAAATATAAAATAGGGTAATGTGATATAAATTGACCAGAATAGAGACCATTTTAAGCATGAGAAAGAACCTCTTGATGAGGTGAGCTTTGAGTTGAAATAAAAAGGATGGCAAAAAAAAAAAAAAAAAGCCTCGCGAAGGACGCAGAATAAATTTTTCTTCACTAGGGGAGAAGAGCAACTGCAAAGTCCCTAAGACAGAAGTGAGCTGGGCACTTTCAAGGCGCCTAAGGCAGCCTCGTGTGACTGAAGCTTAGAGAGTGAGAGGGAAGACGTGTGATTGAATGAGGAATTCATGGCCAATGAGTAGAACCTCAACTCACACACACTGGGCCCTTAACAAACGCTGCCTGTCACTGTTGTTACTCTTACTTCACTAACCTATGTATTAGCCAGGGTGGTACGAAGATGAGACTTATTAAAGAAAGGTATAATTTCTGTGGATACAATATTCTACTACCTTATGACTTTCCAAATCATTAGTTTATCATTGAAGTTAATTGGTACAAAGGAAAACCCAGAAGGTGTAGAAAGCCTGGGTGAAAACCTCAAGTCTGCCACTTTTATAGCAAATGTGCAGGGAGTAGAGTGTAGAAAAGGAGCAGGAAGTTCTTTCCCTACCCACCCCACCTGATGGGAAGCTTGAACTTTGAGGTGGCTTCATTTTGTTACAACTTGGCCAGGCTGGGGATTTTCCTTTCATCACCAAGCCTCAAGGTGTCTGTGATAATGTTGTCTCCTGTGGACTTACCATTGTACCAGATTTCAAAGACAAGCAGTCCACCCTTTGAAGCTCAGGAAAATGACGAATGAAGCTTTATGGTACAGAGTGTGTGGGGTCAGTCTTGTAGGATAATGGCTGGGTGGGATGCTGGCTGATATTACTGGTGCATCCCCAGTGTGTAATTACAAAGATGGACATGTGGTACATGTCTGCTAGGCACAGGTGGGCATCAGTTCTCATTTGAATTCAGCCTGGGTGTTTCTAGGTGGAAACACGTGGTTCCCTCTGGCTTCTGGCCCTGGTGGCAGATGGTCTTTGCCCAGACTTGGCTAGGAGTCTGTGATTGGCCTCACTCTCTCCCTCTCCACCTACCATAACCTATGTAACGTTACAAGACGGAATAAGAAGATGGGCCATGGGTGTCTTTTGAAAGCTTTTCTGTATTGTACTTAGATATAGAATTATGCATTTAAAAGGAATGAATGTACTGGTTGCTTTCTCTCGCTCCATCTGCCTGGCCAGTCATTAGGAATGAACTAAGGGAGCTGGTGTTAGGAAGCACACTGTGGGTTGTTACTTCAACAGGGGAACATGCCACCCATTAACTTGTATAGCTCAGTCAACTGTAAGATGATGACAATACCTTATGTCAAAGGACTGTGGTGATGAGATAACATAATCTATACTACTATGCAAATGTTAATGCCTATGCCTCCCAAATCTTTCCAGATAACAAACTCTACATTTGACTTATATTCTGTATTTTATGTATGTTTTGGATTTTTGCAGAGGGCTGCTAGCTTCAGTTACTAAACAACCTTCCTCCTCTTTCTGCACTCCCTCCAGGTGACAGCTCCAACCAGTTTTCTGAGCCCTCCATGCCTTGGCCTTTTCTGTTCGGACACTTTCAGAAACTCTGCTGTTCCCACAGCATCACTTCACCCCAGCACTTTGTACTGGGTGTTCCCCATGCATGGAATGGTCTTTCACCCTCTGGCCAGATGTCTCGCTGTCTTCTCATTGTGTACAGGTCTCAGTTTGACTTTCACTTGGCTTCTGCTGTGTTCATGTTTTCTTTTTCTTTATAGCCTTCCACACCATTGGACAGAGTATAAGCCTGTTTCAATCAGCTAACTGTAAAAAGTCATAAAGAAATTTTTTTTTATTTTTTACTGTCTATACCAGTTAGAAGAGTACCTAACATAATGTAGACATTTAACAATCATTGGTTTAGAAGGTATGAATGAATTTCTCCTAATTTTTTTTATTAATCAGCGAAGAATATATGGGGGTGAAGTTAAAGCGATGTGTTAATAAACTGATTACAGCTACTCAGGAGGCTGAGGCAGGAGAATTTTTGTATTTTTAGTAGAGATGGGGTTTCACCATGTTGACCAGGCTGGTCCTGAAATCCTGACCTCGTGATCCGCCCACCTCAGCCCCCCAAAGTGCAGGGATTACGGGGGTGAGCCACTGCGCCTGGCCGCCTCTAACTGTTGATGTATTTGAGTGACAGATTCCAAGCAGAATCAGCGCGCCCTTTGAAAGCATTAAATGCTTGCTACTCCAGAAATGGTCATTTATTGGTCCAGAACCATCACCATTACCTGGATCTCCTGAAAATGATGAACATCAGCCGACTCCAGACTTATAGAACCAGAACCTGTAATGTTAACAAGATCTCCAGGTGATTCCTATGCACATGTGCTGTTGAGAAGGTCTGGGTTAAGCTATGAATCAATTATTCAAGTACGTCCAGGGACAAGGCAGGCAATACAAAGAGTAAATTGGAACTGGGTATGAGCTAAAATCAAGCGAGTCAGACTGAGGAGCGTTTGATAGTATGTACACATTCCTACAAAGGTTTTCAATATGAAGGAAGGAAAAAAGTCATACACTGTGCTGGGAGCAAAAGAAAAAAACAAAACTTCTGGCTGGCTGGATTTCCCATCTCTTCGTTGAAATCATATAATTTATGATGAGTTACAATACAATGTTATTTCAGGCCGATCAACACCAAAGGCATGCCAATTTTAATGAGGTATAATAGAACTTTAGGTAATATTTGGGAGCAGAAAGCATTTTAAGACAGTGGTTTTGGAGCTTGGAAGATCAGTAGCAGGGCAATAAGTCTTCAGGGTTGTTGAGGGAAGAGAGAAGGCTTAAGTAAAACTTTGCAATTTTCCCTTTCAAATCCAAAGAGAAACCAGATCCCCTTGAAAAGAATAAGCAATGTGTCTACATTTGCAATGTCGGGGAGTGTTGGGACTGAGATTGTTCTGCCTAATCTCATAACCCAGGCATCCCTCATCCTGGAAGGAAGGGTGGTCCTGGTGACTTCCCCTCTATTAGATTAATGTGTCAAACCTAGCTGACTCCAAGGTACCACATATGTCTGGATCTTGCCTTTGATTGGATTATGCTGCATATCTTTATAACTCTCCTTCTATATTCATCATTTCTGACCTATGAAAGGCTGAACTTTGGGTAGCATTTTATTCTTTCTTGATGAAAGTTATCTTTTCCTTTTGCCATAATTTTTCTGATGCAATTAATAATCAGATTTTATATATCTGTATTGCTTTTGCTGAAGTTTTATATTGAACTTGCATAGATTGCTCCAACTCTCGTCTTCACAGCATAAGTTATTTTCTTGTCCTACTCGTCCCAAATCCACATATGACAGTGTCATTTAACTAAGAATATTTTATAAGTTATTTTCTGCTTTACTTTTTCAATATTGTAGTACCTTATTCTGGTTTTTCCTATGCATTGTTTGCTCCTAGACATAAATGGCTTCTAGTTCTTAGATTGTTTGCTTGGTCTTGAGAGAGTATTCTCCGTTAGTTTACCCTGTCCCTAAACTCAAATTCTTTGTCCAACTCATTCAGAACTAACCTGAATCCTCTCACGCTGCTGCAATTTCTTATTCTGGTAATTCTTTGCTGTGGGGGCCGGATCGTGCATGAAAATATATTTAGCAGCATCTCTGGACTTTACCTACTGCAGGATGGTAGCTCTTCTTCCACATCCAGGTCATGCCAGTCCAAAAGATCTCCAAATATTGCCAGATGTTCTGTAGGTCACAGCCACTGCTCTACTGAAACCTGTCATCCTAAAGTCACTTGTGACCAAAAACAACTGCCAATTTTTATTTTTTACATTATTCCTGAAAGCTGAAAGCCCCTGTTCCCCTGGAATTTCCTTCGCTCAGAGGTTCCACTGCACCATTCTCTTGGTTCTGTTTCTAGCACACTTTGGACTTTTGAGTTGGTCTGCTTTCTTTCCCTGGCCTTGAACAGTGTGCCCACCTGGTTTCTCAGCTCCGCTCTTCCATATGTGGTACCATTGCTTCAGGATAATGACTATTCTGAGGGTTTCCACTCCCGTTCTACGTTCTGACGATTGCCCTCCTTCAGTTCTAGTTCCTGAAGCAGCTCTTCTGAGAGCCAGGCCTTCTGGACCTCAACCCTTGGCTGCCCAGCCAGCACTCATGTAATTACATTAGTCCACTGTATTTTCCTTTCCTCCTCCATCAGACCTGGTATTCATCATACATTTCCATTGTCACATTATGTCCTCATCACCCAGCTAGTCTCCCTCCCTTCTAAATTTAGATTTATTACCAAAATCTATTTATTACAAACACACATATCCCGAATTTGATCTCTCCAATCTATCATCGTAATCTTTCCTTAAAGCTACAGAAATACTGTGGTTTCCTCATCTCTTATCTGCACTATTTTTACAACCTCCGAAATGATCTTCCAGGCTGCCAGGCTCCCTAGATTTTGTCTGCTGTACATGTTGCTGGCAAGTTTATTGTCCCTAAAATAAACATGAATATGTCCTTCCACTGATTAAAAGACCTCGGCTATCGTGCATTGTTTTCTGAGTATAATTCAATGACCTTAATAAAGCATTGAAAGACCTCTGTGATCAGGCCCCACATATCTCGCTGGAGTTATCACCCTTTACGACCACCAGCCACGGTGTGGCCATGTCTTTGTACAATCCCACTGACGATGTTGCACTTTTCCTGTCCTGGGTCACCTGCCCTACTTCTTGGCTGACAAACTCTTATTGATTCTTCCCTAAACCACTCAATAATCCCTTCCCTCTGAAGGGGACGCGAACTTACATAGGCATAAAAAGAAACTTGTAAACTATTTTCATTTATCAGAATGTGCTATAAGTATTCTTTTTTTTTTTTTTTTTGAGATGGAGTCTTGCTCTGTCGCCCAGGCTGGGGTGCAGTGGCCGGATCTCAGCTCACTGCAAGCTCCGCCTCCCGGGTTCCCGCCATTCTCCTGCCTCAGCCTCCCGAGTAGCTGGGACTACAGGCGCCCGCCACCTCGTCCGGCTAGTTTTTCTTTTTTGTAATTTTTAGTAGAGACGGGGTTTCACCGTGTTAGCCAGGATGGTCTCGATCTCCTGACCTCGTGATCCGCCCGTCTCAGCCTCCCAAAGTGCTGGGATTACAGGCTTGAGCCACCGCGCCCGGCCAGTATTCTTTTAGACTTGCATTTTCCTGTTATGAACTACCAGATCATAGGATAGGTGTTGTGTGCTGATGATACCTGACACAAGATTATTTCTCAAAAAGAGAAAAAAAAGACTCAAACAAAAAGTTCTATAATTCAACCGTACATTTCACAATAACATTGAGAAATAAAAGTGAAAGAAAGCAATATATATTTAGGCATGTGTGTGTGTATGTGGAGACAGAGAGAGAGACAGAGAACATTCAACTATACTATTACAGTAGGAATATTTAACAAAATAATTTCCTTGATCTTATATTAATGTAAATCAAACAAATATTAGAAATTTTACTGCAATCCTAAGAAAAGGTTACTGTGCATATAAATTAAAATGGAACTTTCATGGAGAGAAAATAATATAAGCACATTGTTATATAACAGCTTTCACATTTAATCAAATTAACTGCTAATAAATTTCATATCACTCAGAAATAGAAATGCAGAAATATATTTTTTAAAGTAATAAAAAACAAATGTATGTTTATATTGGATTTTACATTTTCAAATGCCAGAAGTCCTCATTAAAGATCTTACAAGCTGAGTATTTTCTTTGCATTCTGTTTAAATGCGTACAACTTTAACCTCAGCCAATTAATTTCATCATCTTAAGAGTACCAAGATGTACTTTGGATTTCAGCTCTACTTATTCAGGGCTAGAGACTTTGAATCATGGCTCTAAATGGATGCAGTCTGAAAAATGAAAGGCCAGTACTTTATCCTATAATCGTCTTCAAAATATTGACTCAGTGTCCGTGGATGTTCATCGCTGCCCAGGGATAAATCAGTAAGACTATCTTAATGGAGTTTGATCAGTGAATATGGCCACATGTGTTCACAGGGCCTAGCCTAATAACTGAGTCAATATGTTCAGACCCTTTGTCTGTGCCCAGTGATTTCATTAGATAAAAAACATGTTTGCCCATTTTTTTCTAATTGTTTTAGGAGTATAATTCCTGCTGATAATCTCCAACATTGACTTGTACATGGGAAGGAAAATGTTTGCTAGATATTCTTTCTGGTATCTTTGATGGGAATGAAAGAAAAAAATCAAGAGACATGAAAATCAACTGCAAAGGCAAAGGAACGTGTCTTTTCAGGTAAAATGGAGTTATTTAAGGCTGATTTACAATTATATGTTTTTTACAATGTCTCCTGCAAATATATATATAGCTTTCCTTAACAGTGCAATGGTACTTGCCATCAAAAATACAATGCAGAAACCTCTTTTCCCATCTTATTGATAAGAAGGTAAAATTTAAATCCTGAACAGCTCTTTCCATCAGAACGTGTCCTATGCTTCCACAAACTCTTCTTTCAGTAACAGAGCATAAGTTTAGAATATCGTGCTTTATTTTCACCCACTAATGCCATTTTCTGTTGGAAGAAAAGAATAATGTGCAGCTGCTGCTCTATCAGGGTGACTGGCAAGTCGTTCCCAAGCTTCATCCTAATTAGATCAATAAAAACTAATCCCTATGAGAGTATAAATAAGACTTGCCAATTACACACTTAATTTAGAGAGAAGTAGTACTATTTTCAATAAGTGGAACTATCATGACTATTTCATTGCTCTTTACCAACATCTATTTCCCTGGATCACTGAACTGCAGATGTAACCAGTGAGATGTGAGACAGGGTGGGGCGTGGTGACTGGGAGGAGCAATCATTGGTTAATACTTATGGCTGCTTTGATGCTTACAGAATGATCACACAGGAGGAGAAAAATGGTTTTAGAAAAGGTCATGTGATCGTATAATAATTGCTCTACATGCTTTCGTGAACAGTAGAAACTCAAGGATAATTATTATAGGTATCTGTGTTTAAATAACTTAAAATCATTCCACTCTGTCATTTCTGGAAAAGATTAAGAAGCAAGACAGTCCAGCAATCTGAGAGCTGTGACCACGTGACACAAGTAGAGTTCAGGTCAATTTGTTATCATTGGCAATAATTAAATAGTCTTTGCCCTGAGCTGCTTTACCCATTTGAAAGCGAACTATGTCCACCACTACCAGAGTCACTTTCTGTTGCCCAGGTATTGGTTTGGTTCCTTGTTTTTTAATCCATGTAGAATCAGCAATTACAACATGGTTATTGATACCATGGAAGGATCTAAATGACTCTTTCCATAGTAGGTAAAAACTAAAGAATAAAATCGTGATTTTTTGTTCTGACAAAATAAACTAATTTTAGAATGTTATTACTTGATTTACTGTTCTGCAGAACATGTAATTCTTTTAAAATTGATTCAATTTTTCAGCTCATTGGCTTTCTTTTCAACATTTATTTTAATGTAAAATGATATAAAGATGTCTAAGTATTTAACATTAGGTGCATATGGGTTTTGTAAAGGTGCAGTTGTCCAATACATACTATTGAATAAAATGTCATTTATAAAATCTGATTGTGAGCATATATTGTAATTACAGTTATATAAAACATTTGCATTTAATAAAAATGCAAACACCAATTTTTGTTTTAAACAAGGCAATACATATAATTTCTATTAATGTGTAGTAGATTCATTTTATATCTAAGTTTTAAAATCGCCAGGGATAAATCATCACTACCTGTGGTTGTATCAATTCATATATCTAATTCTGCAAGCAGAACGCCTCTCTATCCCTGCCCATCACAGCACAGCTTCAGAGCAAATTGCCCTCTATGTACCATCTAGGAACACGACCAGATTCCTTCTATTTAGGACAATGTGGCAGCTGGGAGAGCAGTTCTTCAATTTCACATTATAAGTCAGTATGACATTCACCTTCAATTCAAATTTTATATAACTTTCATATCCAAGACAGTACATATATTTTGGGGGAATATGTCAAACTAAAATATATCACCTGTGTCTTAAGAAATGAAAAGTATTGTACATTTTGGGATATATATGGCTAACTGGATAGTTATAGATATGTAAATATACCAAATGAACAAAGAAAGAGGAGAAATATCTGCCCAAGTACTCTGAAACGACTGATGCTTACGTGATATTTGGATTATTTTATTGACTTCTCAGAATTAGACAGAAAATATCATATCATCGGCTCTATGTAAACAGGATGGTAACTTTTAAAAAGTTTTACTCTCCTCCAAATGGAACAGAAAGAGGGAATGTGGTGATGAGATGCTCTCTTGCCTTGAAGTCAGCTGGGCATGCTACTAAAAGCCAAGGCCGAGCAGCAGATCAAGGTTCTCCTGGCCTGCTGCCTGCCAATCGTGATCTCTCATGAGCTATTTCACCTCGCTCCACTCTCTGTGATGTGTAGGTTCTCTGGACTAACAATCTATGGTCCTCTTCACTTTGGGTGAAGGACAGAGGCCTACTTTCATACAGGAGGAAAAATGCAGACAAAGGAAAGACTGGATTAGGTATAGTGTCTGAAGTGATGTTGGACAGTTACAACAGTAAGAATGCCGGAAAAACGAACCTTTGTTTTCAAATAGACATCTAGAACAACAGCACTACATTCTTTGGAATCTTACTGTGACTGCTTTATAACACTTCAAAATTTTGCCTGTTTCATGCATTCACATTTACAATAGGTAGGTGATGACTGATCCTCCAGCTGGAGTCTGGGGATCTGGCATGCCTCAACTCTCAGAGGACACTTAACTGTCCCAGAGAAATGGTCATTTCATCATTTAATCAGGTACTTGCTTGTAATTGCATTTTGGATACACAGGCATTCACACACTGACACAACTACATTTAAACTTCAAAGAGAAATTTTCTAAAGGGCATTGGCTTCTTATGGAAGTAAAATCAGAATGAGCTGTATTCAAAGGGTGAGGAAAGCTATACACAGGAGACCTCTGTTTTATTGTGGTTTAGCTCATGGAGCAAATATGTTTAGTGGTTTCGGTCTACTTCCTTGGAAAAATGTCCACATTGAAAATGACCACCCAGGTTAGCAAAGTTTGGCATACCGCTCACATCCTAGAAAACAGAAGTCTCTATCCAGGGCCAATGTCCACTTCCAACTCTTACTACATTTCTTTTCCTCCGGGAAGAGATTTAAGTAGAATCAAAAGAAGTTATTCTACGGGTCTAGAAAAAATACAATAAATTGCGCACTTTAAACTCATAACTACTAAATCAAAATAATTTATTGTCCTCCATTTTTAACCATAAATAGAGACTGTCCACTATGGGCTCAACCATGAGTGAACTATTCCCCAGCTGGTTATGAAATTTATTCAGATGTCACAGAACTGTGACCTGGTAACCTGCCCAGTCTTAGAGATGCTGAACATTACAAATGTGGAGGCAGTTGGGCTGCATGAAATTCTTCCCCAAAACAGTGCAGCATTGTCAAAAAGTTACATAATATCAATCCATGTCACAATCTTATAAAAAGTATTGCCAGCCTCATTCTTTTTGTTTCGCTTTCTATTTCCCCCTTCTTAGCAAACGACTGATTGATTCCTTGGGCTGACTTTAGGCTCCTGTCAGGTACTGAGGAGGCTTATGCAGTCCCTGGGCAAGACCGTGAGTTCCACACAGGGTGAAAGCAGGAATTTTGCTTTCAAAGATCCACATTTTCCAGGGGGCAATACTATTAAATATATGGCTTCCTTAAGACATTTTACAGTAACAGTAATAAAGACTCGTGGAAGAGTTTTATGCAATTGGCATTGAAATAAACACAAATGCACTAAAGAAAGCGGATGCAACTGCTGCAAATGACAATAAACTTCTTTTTTGAATATATGGAGTCAAAATGTTGGAAATTTTAAACAATAAACCTTGTGCAGACATGCAATCAGCGACAGGGATATGTTCTGATGAATGTATCCTTAGGTGATTTTTGTCTTTGTGCTAACATCAAAGAGTGGACTTACATAAACCTCGATGGGATACCCTACCACCTAGGCTATGTGGTATCTAGCCTATTGCTCCAAGGCTGCAAACCTGTACAGCATGTTATCAGACTGAATACTGTAGGCAATTGGAACTCAGTGGTGAGAATTCAAGTATTTAAACATATTTAAAACTAGAAAAGGTACAGTAAAAATATGCCATAAAAGATTAAAAAGTTGTAGACCTGTCTAGGAACGTAGCATGTATGAAGTTAATTGGACTGAAGTCGCTCTGAGTGAGTCACTGAGTGAGTGGTGAGTGGATGTGATGGCCTGGGACACTACTGTCGGCTTTATGAAAACTGTACACATAGACTATACTGTGTTTATTATAAAAATGGTTTTTATTCCATCATACATTTACCTCAACTTATTGTAACTTTTTTACTTTATAAACTTTTCAATTTTGTAAATGTTTTTACTATTTTGTAATAACACTGAGCTTAAAATACACATTGTAACCTGGACAAAATATTTCCTTTCTTTTATCCTTGTAAGATTTTCTCTACCTTACATTTTAACTTTTATGTTTTACTTTTCAAAATTTTGTTAAAAACCATGATACAAACACACATAGCACCCTAGGCCTACACAGGGTCAGGATCGTCACCATCATTGTTTCCGCCTCCACATCTTGTCCCCCTAGAGGGTTTTCTGGTGTAATGGCACACAGGAAGCTGTCCTCTCCTATAACAAATACTTTCTTCTGGGTCCCTCCTGAAGGCCCTGCCCGAGGCTATTTTATAGTTAACAATTTTCTCGTAAGTGGAAAAGGTACAGTCTAAAATAATGGTAAAAAATATAGTATGGTAAATACACCGACCAGTAATATAGTCGTTTATTACCATTATCAAGGATTATGCACTGTATATAATTTTATATGCTATACTTCTTTATGACTGATAGTGCAGGTTTGCTTACACCAACATCACCATGAACATGAAGAGTGTGTTGTGTTATGATATTATGATGACTACATCATTAGACCATAGGAATTTTTCAGATCCATTATAATTGTATGCAACCACTATTACATCTGCAGTCCATCATTAACCAAAATATGTCCTTATGCATGACTGTGCATGTATACATATACATAAATGTATATATATCCACATATATAATGATAATTTATTCTATATACTCTGATTTCTGTCACTGAGATTTACTCATAATGTTCCAAATACTATAATAATTTGCTTTGCCTACAGAACGAAGCAAATTATAGAAGTATAGGTAACATCAGTGGTATTTGAATATTTTTCCTATATTACCCGAATACTTATTTCAATTTCACCTAGTCAGTTCCTAATTTGATTTGTCATTAAATATTATAGAATTGTCACTTTTTAAAACATAGCTATGCTTGCTTGTGCAATCTTTGTCAATTTTGAATGTATCTTTTCAAGCATTTTCCAGAAAAGCAGAAGTCAAATAGTTTTCAGGCTATAATACCAAGAAAACTTCTACCTGAGTACAATGAACATCAGAATTTTGAGAAAAATGTAACTCCAATATTCAAACCAGAGTTACTGGTAGGAAAGAGAGAGCTAGAATAATGCAGGATGAAAGTCAACACTGAAACCAATTTTATTACAACTCTCAAAGTTATTTCAGTAAGTTTTAGTTTGGGGTAAAGAATCCATATTCTGTTTACTTCTGAAAAAGTCTCCAAAATGAAACAATGAAGGTGAATACTTGCATATATATATATGTGTTAGTAGACAGTATTCATTATATACCCCAGGAATATACTAGGCTTGCAAAGCATCAAATCAAAACAATTCAATGCAAAGCAACATGAAAACTTCTAAAACACATAATCGAAAAGCACAACATACAGCTCCTTCTGACTCCTGAGTCTCTTATAACAGATGGAAAGGATTTCTGTTTCTTCTAATTGAGTAAGTATTCTCTCTTAATACTCTTTCACTTTGCCACCAACTCTGGGGTCCTGAATTTAAAACCTCAACAAAGTAACTAAAGTAAAGTTTCCTTAAAAGCAATAATAACGGTAAAGAATCTCGTAGAGGGGTATGGCATAGGATAACAGAGCAAATTACAAATTGTGAATTCCTTACAAGCAGAGACTTACTGCTTTTTTCAGACTCAGAACTTATTGCAGTTCTTGGCATCAAAAGGAAATCAATAATTGCTTTTGAATTTTTGAATTAACTCTGTTCATCTTGTGGTGGAATTTTTATCTTAGTTGAAGATTTCTCTTGTCAACTAAATCCACTTGATAATTTAGGTTTCCTTTAATCATCCAATCAATAACGTAATTGTAGCTCTATTTGACTCTCAAGTAATCCATATAAAAGTGGCAAATGGTATTGTATATGTTTGCATTAATCAACTATAGTAACTTGGAAAAAACAGTCACATTATATTTCAGTACAAATACTTCTTAAATTCAGTGATTAATATGAAACACAAACCATGATTTGCTTTTATGAAAGGAATTTTACTGTTACTCCAGTTTTGCTAACAATGATTGAAAGAAAATTTGTCATCCCAGTGCGTGGTATTTTCAGTACCATTATCATCACAATACTAATTTTTGTCTTTGTTTCTCTTTCAGTTGAGAAGAACTTCTGTCTCATTATGGTCTTTTTCAATTAAAATGAACTCATGTTGATAGACAAATATTTGCATTGTTGTAATGTTGGATTAATAACACTCACAGCAACAGCAATTAAATCTCCCTTCACCAACATTTAATGTACAGTTTTAATCAAGTCTATGGGGAATTAAATCGAAAAACATTCCCATGTTCTTCCTTTGCCTTTGCTGTGAATAGATTTCTTTTTTTCCTTTACACTTATAATATCGTTCCAATAATATTTGTCATAAGAAATAGTAAAATTAAGAACTGATCATATTTTATTTCATTTCTCTAGGGCAAAAGTGAGAAACACCAATTTTAATCAATCTTACTACCAAAACGTGGTGATTTCTTTGATGATGAAAATTACAAGGTTATGTTATTTATTACTGGGACATTAGTTATTGGTAAAATGTAGAAATTCATTATAAAAAATGCTATAAACATTACTTTAACAATGGAATTAGATATGCATGCCCACCTGTGCATGCATGTGTACCACCTGTATGCACATGGACTAACTTCTTTCCAGAATGTATTTAAAACAGTACTGACTGAGTGTTATTTGGTTCAACTACATGGTAATAAAACAGTCTTCTGTAGATTGTTCAGCAAAGGTATCATGATAAAAAGCAGATTCCACATTTTCAGTATTTTCAAAAACTAAATATAAGGATATTACAGTCTTTCCTGTCAAAATTATTCATAGGACACAATCTTACTTTGCTTTTAAATTAAAAAACAAAACAAAAAAAACCAAAAGCAAACAAACAAACAAAATCAACAAAGATCAACTGAACTTTCTGTATAGAGCTCAAAGAGGTGATATTTAAGAAAGTGAGAGTCAGGGAGAAATAACTTACTTACACTGGTCTGTGTTGATACTCTGTTTACCATGAATATTTTGTACTAATTTTGAGTTTTAAACTATTTATCAGATATTATTTATCTTGATCACTGTGGGGTTTTTGTCCCGTCTTAAATTTTGTTCCCAATTATGTTTGAATGCAGTTCAATTATTGATCATGGACACAATCTTTAATAAGTGTTTTATTATTAAATATAAAAGCAGGTAGAATAATTTTCTCTGCCTTATGAAATAAAAATACTATTAACCAATTTTAAGCCCCATGTACATTAAAATTTTGACTCTTTTCTATGCTTTTATTTCTATATTCCTAGGTAGTTTCTCTTCCAATTAATATTTAATTTAAACTTAATTCAAGTATTTATTTTCATTATTCTAAAACTTTATTTTTAAGAAACTGTATTGTGTTCCATTCTGCCCTAGCATCTAGCTTCTCTACATTCCTCTGCTTTCTCCATTTGGCTGAGTTCTAATTTTATACCTTCCTAGAGCGTTAAACTCTAATCTAAAATGCCTGATCATAGTAAAGATAGGAAGATTTTTTAAATCAACACATTCAGAGTAAATCTCTCTATATGATTATCTTCCTAATTGTGTATCTCTTTTAGTGCACAGTATTATTTTACCAATCCCATTTAATTTATTAGAAAACATGCTTCACAATTTTGCCCTACTTTTTTTTTATTTTCAGCAGTCCTTTCAAATTAAGTTTTAATGTCTTTTAAACTGAGGTATCAGTATCCGCCACATCACTGTAGGTCCGCTATAGAACGTCTTCATGTAATTTACGTCTTCACTCCGCACTACCATTTTTCTTTTCTTTCACATTTTTTCCTTAATTTTTTTCATACTTATTTTCCTCTTTCAATTTCTTTTTTGTTTGAAATACAACATCCTTGGAAAGAAGTGCAAGAAAGAGAGAAATAACACTAAATAAGTAATAATTGATAAAGCTTTTTCTAGTTTGTTCTTGCATGATTTATTCTTAGAAACAAAGCCAAAACAATTCTCCTAGGCGTTTATGTAATGACCAGCCCCCACCTTTAACTAGCCACTGAGGCTGTACAGGAGCTTTCCATTTTCCATCTTATTGAATTAAAATTCATAAAGCTTGATCTTTATGATGTTCTATTAATTGCTTTTCCTTTTATGATTTCCAATTTGCCACACAATCAATTGTCAAATTCAATGTTATACTTCTTTCTGCATTCTGAATAGTTTTGTATTTTTGTTTGCCATGAAATGCTTACATTTTTCAAATTAAAATGTCATTTTGCCTCCTTTCTGTCAGACACATCTTACTACATCTATGTAATGTTGATGAAAAGAATCTTCACTTATAGACTCAATGTACTCTCTCCAAAAAACAAGGAGGTAGAGAATACAAATAGAAATATTTCTAGGTTATTTGGGAAGAAAATCATTGAACTCTAAAGAAATGTAACTGGGCCATTGATGTAGATTTGCCATAGTTGTCGGTACTTAGTAAATCTGTGTTTAAATGTAAATTGTTGTTCACAGTAGAGTTTAAGAGCATTGAATTGTCAAACTTGGCAACATTCCTTTCAGATAGTATAAAAAATAAAATACTTTTGTATTCACTTGACATTTTCCTCTGTGTTTGCAGGGAATTAAGAGAAGGTAATGTAAACAAAAAAAAAAAGTGGTAGAATATCAAAATGTTCATGACTAAACAAGCAGATTAATGATCAGAGAGAGCAACACATTTTGGAATCCTTTTATCCCATCTTTAGTATGTGCCTAAGCCTATGGATCCCAGTAACTGCTGGAATCGATCACAGCTGGAGACCTTCCTTCAGAAGCACATGCTTCATCTGTTAGTGATGCAGCTGGGGTTTGTGTGCATTTTCTCCCCATGATTAACCCTTATTCAATCTAACAAAAAAGCGGTCTAATATTCTTAGCACTGAAACTATATCACGTCACTAAGTCTGATACTAGTGTTTTTATAAACATTGCATACACCAGAATATTAACATTTCCCTAGCCTTATTTTATTAATTGTTAGGACATTTCTGACTCAAAATAGAGGTAAAAGAATGAACTTCAATGACAGTTTCATTTCATACTTAAAAATTGCATTTGTGTGTGGGCTAGTTTTGCATGGTGAGAATACAGCTAAATAGACCAGATATTAAAAAAATCGATTTATTAAAAAAATTTTAAAGATAAACAGTAGTAAGCAATAATAACAAGAGAAAAATCTGGAACCCATTCAGCTCAGCTAACATCCTTGGCAGGTTCCTATTTACAGCATGAGAAACTTAATGACCAATGCATATAAAACAAAGACTGCCTACATTCTTTCATATGTGCTTTGTTTTGAAAGAACACTAAAATATGCTTACCAGACAGGGCATTTTCATTACAGTTAACAACTTTTGTTTTTCTTAACTCTTAAATAGGGGCTTGAATGCTTTAAAGATGGTACAAGAAGTCTACAGTCCTCTTCAATGAGAATTTATCTCTATACATTATCAATTACTGATACATTTTGTTTTGTTATAAATCTCTCTCGTGACCTGTATAAAAATGAAACCTGTTTTTCCAAAGAGAGAAGTCTTGTGGCTTTTCTCGTGTTGTTTGGTTGCTGTTGTTTGTTAGGATGTTTCCCATTTAGTGCTCCCATGTGGTTCAAATTAGAGAAAGAGTCCTGTAATGCAAGAGCCACTCTCAACTTCTAATGAAAAACTAAATGAATAAAATACTAGATTTAATAGTCCACAGGAAAAGTACTGAAGAAAGTAAGCTTTTCATTGTATTAGCTGATAAGGAACAGAATAAGAATAAATATCTCTTTAATGATTATTTGATTTTGTTAATTGGTTGTAGCCCCTGAAAAATATCTGCGCAGTAAGGAGTAACACAAATACAACTTGAACAATCAATCAGTCGCACCGAAAGACAATGCGACCTCCGCAAGTAAATTTTTCTTTTTTATTGTTACCTGAGGAAACATCTTTTGCGAAGTGGAAAGGTGAGTTGAGTGGTGTTTTCTATACAAACCCAGGGCAGTCAGTTCCTTCTGACCCAGAGGAAGTCCAGCCTGCCTCAGTCTCTTGGTAAGCATGGCTGGTTCCTGGAGGAGGGAGACCTAAGCGACTCATAAAATTGTTGATATTATTATTTTGTTTATTTGGACTGAAGGTTTGGGCTCAGAGAAGATATTAAGGATATTAGGTTGTGTGTCAGGAGGGGAAGGAGTATGGGCAGTCTGGGGACAGTCTCTGGTCAAGGCTGACAGCTGTCCTCCACTCATTTATCCTTGATTCATGCTTTGCATTGGAGAAAGTCCATGAATGTAAACTCAGAGAACTATGTACTGGTGTCCATGAACTGGACGAACTGCAGCATTGAACCATCCATGAAGTCTGGCACGGGACCACGGAGGAGTTGCCTTCAGAGAAAACAACACGGCAGAAAGAAGCAAAGGCAAGGGTCCCTAGGGACTCACTTTTCCAGTCAGTTCTGTGTCTTTCATTACAAGCAATCCCTTTTTGCCTAAATACATTTAAAGATTACTGTAGAAAATGGAAGCCTCAAAAGGAAAACAGTTAACAGTGCATTTGGGCACTCTGTCACCTTGCTACTTAAAAAATAGTTCCACAAACCAGTGACTTCATTACTACAAGGTAACTTTTTAAAAATAGAGACTCTCTGGACCCACCCCAAAGCCACTGAAACGGCATCTGTATTTTAAACGGATCCCCACATTGCTCATATGCATGTAGAAGCTTGAAAAGCATGATTCTTGTGATTATGAAAAAAATAATTTTCTGTTTGAGGAATCGATAAAATATAATACACACATGATATTTTTCCATAAATGTGTATTTATAATTAGATAAGATGTAAATGGGTATGGTCTCTGCCTCTTATTAAGTTAATATTTTCATAAGTGGTGACAGCAGTGATTTATTAGCTCCTTGGTTATATTTGAAGAAGGTGGTGCTTTTCAGGTTTACTTGATTAAACATATGCTATACTTATACGCAAATACATTTCTGCCCAAATGATAAAATAATTGCTTTTCGAGGATGAAGGTGAGTCTTATTCCCAAACTCATAATTTACCAAAAAATGATGACAACAGCAAATGCCACCAGTTCAGGAGTCTTTGTCACAACAGGACAAAGTGGAGAGGATAAACCCTGGAGTTTATTGGAACTCAGGCAGCCCTTCCAGGCCCCTAAGGCTGCCTACAGCTAACTCATCAGCACAGAAACTTAATCATGTTTTCCTCTGTGTATGGATAGAAACTTTAGAACCGAGAATCTATTGACTAAAGAAGCAAAACGATAAGAATTATAATCCCACTTCAAAATTCAACTGATAAAAATAATGCAAAGAATGATTTAAATTTCTGAAGCATTCATCTGAGTATATACATCTGACTACTAGAAAAGAAACAGATGGTTAAGGATTAATGAAAGGAAGAACCAAAAAACACTGAAATTATTTCAGAATGAGTTTCCAAAAATATGGCATATGGCTGGAAACAAATTCTATGATATGCTGTTAAATACATTAGGTGAATTCTTGCTTCAATCTATGAACTAAATTATGGAACTCAGAAGACCATTAGATCAATCGTTTGTCATTCAGATGGCATAAATATGGTGCTTTAAAGGGTCCATGCCATATAATAATTGTTATATATGTGTTAGATATTATTACTATTGTTAAATTATTTTTTGAAAATGTGAAATTCTAATTGTTATAATTATAAATATTCCAGAAATTTAATGTGAAGTTTATGTTATATTTACCAGACTATCAATTATATATTCTCTGTATACCCAACACAAATCTGTTGTTAGTAATTCATAAGACCAGTCATAATTTGTCCTGGAGTAGACATTTAGAATTTAAAAAGTATCAAATCATATAATATTATACCGTTAAAAATAATAATCTGATTTGTATTACTGGTTTCAGAATTGAATACTCATATTTCCTCTAATATAACAGCTTAATTTGCAATAAGACTAATTATGTTTTCTATTTTCTCAAAGAACTATTTTAGTTTTCATAATCAATGTCTTCCTATATGCTTTTAAAATGATAAAAATATGTACTGTTAATATTTTTTAAACCTAGTGTTTTAGTCTGTTAACATGACACTATAAGGACATACTCAAGACTGAGTAATTTATAAAGGAAAGAGGTTTAATTGACTCACAGTTTTGCAGGGCTGGGGAGGCCTCACAAAACTTATAATCATGGCAGAAGAGGAAGCAAACACGTCCTTCTTCACATGGCAGCAGCAAGGAGAAGAATGAGACTAAAAGGTGGGAAAGGTCCCTTATAAAACCGTCAGATCTTGTGAGAAGTCACTCACTATCATGAGAACAGCATGAGGGTAACCGCCCCATAATAAAATTACCTCCACCTGGTCCCTCCCATGACATGTGGGGATTATGAGAATGACAATTCAAGATGAGGTTTGGGTGGAGACACAACCAAACCATATCACATAGTCACTATACTAAACATTTTTACTTATTATTAGGAATAAATAATTAAACTTTTATTACAACCATATTATAGGTACTAATACATTTCTTATTGCATAGAAATTGAAACTGAGGCACAGAAAATTTAGTAAGGCTGAGGCCTCACAGTTAGTAAGGTTGGAACTGTGAGCAAAGTCTGGGCTTGGCCTCAGAGTTTCCTCCCTCATCTTTTGTGACCTCCTGTAATCTCTCTCCAGGATGAATAGAGAATTCTCCACCTAAGTAGAATATAAGTACCACTGGGTACTTTAATACCATTTTCTTCTTTAATATAATCTGCTATTATTTTGTTCTTTATTTTCATACAAGCAGTATTTTAATGACATAAATGTTTTGACACAGAGATCTTATACTTCCAGCCAACCACTTTTCCTATTAGTTTGTGACTGGGGATATAATTATCCTCAAATGTAGCACTTTTCAGTTTTTTTCTAATGTTTTCCAATACTGTCTTCATTTAATTCTGAAAAGGAATATTTCTAATTTCTAAAGGTCATTTTCAATATGATTTTATATGTTTATTTTTTTCATAAATATGGTAACACCATTTGATAAATAATCAACTGTTTCTTACAAGTCATTAGTAAGACTATTTACAAGAATGTATATCAAGACTGACACTTTAATAATGCATTTTTCAGCTTAACAACAGTTATATTGATAGTTTCTTAGCTTCCCAATAAGACCTACACAGATAGAATAGAAATTTGACAGACAGAAAGGAAAACTGTTCTATTCTATACCTCGTACATATGAAGCCATCCTAGGTTCAATAAGATCTTTCCTTCAGTGTGTTCTTTTATTTTTATGCAGCAAAATAATCATTTCCAGGGTTGCATCCACACAGAAGGAAGGATTTATTCATGTATTTATTCATTCTTTCATTCTACACAAATTTATTTAATATCTATTCAATCAGTCCAAAACATATTTATTTAACCTTAATCTTGAGCAGTACACTATGCCAGACACAGAGAAAGATGGAGTGAAAAAAATCAGATGAGAAAGGAGCACAGCCTAATCTTTTCCATATTTCACCTTTACTCCCAGAGCCTCTATGTTCTGCTGATTTTCTCTGATGTGACTTGATAGTGTTAGTCATTTCAATATGATGTAGCCTCACATGAAAAATAAATATCTCCCTAAGTGTCTGACTTACTAGCAAGAGGAAATATAATCAGCAAGGGAAATCAGACTCAATGTATGCAGCCTGCATGTGATGTTTGCAGAGGGTGTTGAAACACAAACTGTAGGATACAATATGTACATGACAAGAACCCATGCATTGGCTTCAGGAATCTGGGCTGCTTTGGACCTTATTTATTTATTTATTTATTTATTTATTTATTTATTTATTTATTTTTGGACCTCATTTAAATCCAGGCTGCCTGTACCTCCTGATAACAACATTCTGCTCTCTCAGGCTGAATTCTTCTACAGTCTAACAGCAACTAATACCCTTCTAAAAGCTGTGAATATACCGACTCCCTTGAATATCAATTACGTTAACATGGCAACCTTTGTGGTCTCCAGTTGCCCATGAAACGGAGCCTTGAAATTCCTCCAGAACCTAGGTCACCTTCATACCAGCAGTCTGCTCGGTCACCTCGATGCTTAGTCAACTAAAAGGCAGAGCTTGCTAAGTTAGGGAGCCTCATGAAAATACAGTGATGTAACTATCAGGATCTTGTTCTTTTTTCATTGCACTAACAAAATAGAAAATATAAATGGTTCCCCAGAATGTAATATTTGGGGAACCAAATATTCTATATTCTAATCTCCATTAATGAAATTAATATTCTATCTCCATTAATGAAAGAAAAAGCTCATATATATTATGCTTCCTTAGACACAGGTTTTTGTTTTTTTTGTCCTTTGAAACATAGATATTTCCTACATACTTTTCTTGCTAATAAAAATTTGAGGCAATTTTGTTAAAAGCACGAGGATCTATGTGTGTGTGTGTGTGTTTGTATACATATATATACATATGTGTGTGTGTGCATATATATATGTGCATATATACATATATATATTTCCCTTCTCACTAAAGGTACTCACTAGACATGTGTTCTCATTTACACAGTAAATGCACACACATGTGCACATATGCACCCAACTTGACTGAAATTTTAAAAATCTTCTCTCTAACCCTTTACATCTAAGAGCATGTTTTCTACATGAGAGAAGTCCTAAAAATTGTAGTAACCAGTGACGGCACACCATTGCTGAGAATATTTTGAAAATATCAAGTCCTGGACATACTGTCTACATGTAAGACAGGCTGAAGAATGGGAATACTTCTTCTTTCAATTCCTTAGGCTTTACACCTATAGAAATGAAAACCATAGTCTATTAAAATGGCTCAATGAAAAAGCTGTGGCTCATTTCAGGTTTTTTTTTTGTTGTTGTTGTTGTTTGTTTTCATTTTGGTTTTTTTTTTTAATGCCAGGCATGAATAGAAGTATGGATTCCAAAACAATAATTACCAGGGCCTGAAAAGGTACTTCTGAAAGTAACCCAGTGGAGAATTAGAAGAAATATACTCAGAATATAAGCAGAAACTGGAAGGATTAAAGGAATAAAAACAACGCATTTTTTCTTCTTTAATTTGGTGAAATCAATAAGATTGACTAGCATCAACCATTGAAAATGGAGGGAAGAATACAATTTTTATATTTTTGTATTTTATTTAACAAAATGTATCACTTCTTTATTTGAAGGGCTTCAGTTTGGGTCCTACTGTTGTCACTCAAGAATTGTGTGATATTTATGGTATCATACATCGATTTAAAAAATAACCAAATATAGGGTTAATCTATACCTATAGGCAAAGCCTTAACTAGAATCAATATATACTTAGATTCCAAGTAATCTGGTAGGCTTTTCCATTTCTGGAGACATCCTGATTTATTTTAGATTATACCTATGTAAAGTATTTAAAATAAGGTAAATCAGCTTAAAAGTGATTAAGGTAAATCAGCTTAAAGTCCATAAAAGTAATAAATATGTCTTGTGATTCATTATATTTTAAGCACTAGTTTGAAAATTAGCAACTGAGGATATACACTGATAAGAATGTTAAGTTGATGGATTAACCCCACACCACAGGTCAAATTAAGGTGTCACTGCATGCCTTACAGTTCCAAGAGATATTACGAAATAGTAAACACTAACTACAGCCTGTTGTGTAAAAGATGACTTATTAGAATTTATGTCCCATTCCATGGTTAGAACCTCCTTGAGGGCCAGACTCTCCCACATTCTCAGGAAATAAGGCAGTATGTGTTTCGATCTGTTACATAAAAAGTGTACGTTAATCACTACGTTTCTAAGTGAGTCACTATTGTACTACCTTTCCAAAATTTTAATAGAAAATACAAAAATTGATAGGAAAATTCTCATTGTCAAATATCATACTTCTCTAATTAATCTCAAGGCAAGATTGATAATTGTGTGGGGTATCATGAATAAAGACAAAATTGTTTCTACTCAGCTTGTTCTAAAAAAGAAAAGAAAATTAAAAGGATCTAAAGTTAAACTTTTAGTTCACAGTAAGACATCTAGAATCTAAATACATTATACCTATTATTTTCTAATTTTCAAATTGGTACATAAAAATAATGAGGCACGAGAAATATTTGTTTCATTTATGAACTTTAAAATCAAAATATATTCACTTTTAAGCTGATTTAACTTATTTTAAAAAGTTTATATAGAAGTAATCTAAAGCAAATCAGGACATCTTCAGAAACCCAAAAGCCTACCAGATTACTTGAAATATACGACTGTATTGATTCTAGCTGAGGCTATGCCTGTAGATATATTTCTTTTTTTTTTAAATTATACTTTAAGTTCTAGGGTACATGTGCACAACGTGCAGGTTTGTTAATATGATATACATGTGATGTCAGTGTGCAGCACCCACTAAACTGTCATTTAATATAGGTATATCTCCTAATGCTATCTCCCTGTCCCCCCAACCCACGACAGGCCCTGCGTGTGTCATGTTCCCCTTCCTGTGTCAAGTGTTTCATTGTTCATTCCACCTATGAGTGAGAACATGTGGTGTTTGGTTTTCTGTCATTGCGATAGTATTGTTCAGAATGATGGTTTTTCAGCTTATCCACTGGTCCCTCAAAGGACATGAACTCATATTTTTTATGGCTGGGCATAGTTATTCCATGGTAGTATATGTGCCACTTTTCTTAATCCAGTCTATCATTCATTGACATTTGGTTGGTTTACAGTCTTTGCTATTGATAATAGTTGCCAACACAATAAAATATGGTGTGCATATGTCTTTATAGCGCATGATTTATAATCTTTTGAGTATATACCAGTAATGGCATGGGCTGGGTCAAATGGTATTTAGTGTCTAGATCCTTGACGGAATTGGCCACACTGTTTCACAATTGGTTGAACTGTTTACAGTCCCACCAACAGTGTAAAGTGTCTATTTTTCTCCAATCCTTCAGCAACTGTTGTTTCCTTGAGTTTTTAAATGGATCGCTATTCTAACTGGTGTGAGATGGATTCTCATTGTGGACTTTGATTTGCAATTCTCTGATAGCCAGTGATGATGAGCATTTTTCTTGTTGTCTGTTGGCTGCATAATGTTTCTTTTGAGAAGTTATCTATTCATATTATTGCCACTTCTTTGATGGGCTGTTTGATTTTTTCTGTGTAAATTTGTTTAAGTTCTTTTGTAGATTCTGGTATTAGCCTTTGTTAGATGGGTTAGATTGTAAAAATATTCCCATTCTGTAGGTTGCCTGTTCATTGATGGTAGTTTTTTTGCTGTACAGAAGTCTTTAGTTTAAATTAGATCCCGTTATTCATTTTGGCTTTTGATGCCATTGATTGCTTTTGGTGTTTTAGTCATGAAAGTCCTTGCCCATACCTATGTCAACTGAATGGTAATTGCTAGGTTGTACTTCTAGGGTTTTTATGGTTTTGGTCTATATTTAAGTTTTAATCATATTAAATTAATTTTGTATAAGGTATAAGGAAGGGATCCAGTTTTCAGCATTCTACTTATGGCTAGCCAGTTTTCTCAGCACTGTTTATTAAATATTGGAATTCTTTCCCATTTTCTTGTTATTTGTCAGTTTGGTCAAAGATCAAATGGTTGTAGGTAGATGTGTGGTATTATTTCGGCAGGCTCTGTTCTGTTCTCTTGGTCTATATCTCTGTTTTGGTATCAGTACCATGCTGTTTTGGTTACTGTAGCCTTGTAGTATAGTCTGAAGTCAGTTAGCGTGATGACTCCAGTTTTGTTCTTTTGGCTTAGGATTGTCTTGGCAATGCAGGCTCTTTTTGGTTCCATATGAATTTTAAAGTAGTTTTTTCCAATTCTGTGAAGAAAGTCATTGGTAGCTTGATGGGGATGGCATTGAATCTATAAATTACCTTGGGTAGCATGGCCATTTTTATGATATTGATTCTTCCTATCCATGAGCATGGAATGTTCTTCAATTTGTTTGTGTCCTTTTTTATTTCGTTGAGCAGTGGTTTGTAGTTCTCCTTGAAGAGTTCTTTCACATCCCTTGTAAGTTGGATTCCTAGGTATTTTATTATCTTTGAAGTAATTGTGAATGGAAGTTCACTCATGCTTTGCCTATCTGTTTGTCTGTTCTTAAACATATTAGCATTATTTGTAAGTTTTATAGTAATATTTAGTAACATGCCACTAATAAAGGGCAGTTCATTTAGTAGGAACTGAATATATTTAAAGACTAGTATAAACTAATCATAATACACAAAACTACTCTGCTTACTAATTAAATTTCTTGTAATTTTGTTAGTCTGGAGGCAGTAGCCAAGGTGGGCCAAATAGTTGAATTTACTCGTGGGAGCATTCAGCTAATTCATTACTGAAAAGCCCCAGTGGTATCTTAACCAATACCTTGTCGAAAACTTAAGGTCCATAGAGTTATGCTTCCCAATATGAAACTGTTTTAAAATATACATATATTACATTTAAGCTCCTTTTACAAAATGTATGTTTCTTCTTTATTCTCTTTAAATTTGGTTGATATATTTACATGAATAAATTTTAAATACCACAACATTTTGAATATTGAAATGACAAGCTTACTTTTTTCTCTAGATTATTTTCCCAAAGGAGTAATCAAAAAATGACAACTACAATATAAAAGGAAATTTTCCAGCAACAGTACTGTGCATTGCAAACAAACAAGCTCTCCCTCTAGCCTCGCTTCTCTAGAAAGTAAATTGAATGTGGAAGAGAAACAAAATACGTTTGGAAATAAAGAGAATCATGAAAAGGAGAGAGTGTTTGTTGTTTGGCTTTTGTAGTGTGAAAACCACATCTCTGATGACATAGAAATTTCAAATAGACACCCAAGCTAAATTTTAGAAAGACAATGTGGTTTTCACAGTAGATTTGTTTACATTGTCTATTTATTATTACTTAGTTATCATTATAAATACTCTCTTGAATAAAAATTATGAAGAGACAAAAGTTGAATAGATGTAATGTCTATATTATCAAAACCCTAAAGTATTATGTACCTTACAAATAACTCAAAAGGAAAGGATTACAAATTATCACGTATTTAGCCATTGTATTTATTTAATTGTGACAAGTGAAATAACATTAAATAAATTGTATTCTGTCTTCAGGCTAAACTCATTCCAATTAAGGGTAAGCATTTTGTAAGTGCTTAACATATGTCATTGTATTAAAAACAACTCATGTAATACCATGGAGTTTCACCAATGGCCCTGGTGGAACTATGACTGTTGTTGGAAACATGTTGTATTTTGCCTCCGGCAAAATCATTTTCATTTGCTCCAACAGTAGTCATCCATTTTCTAGAGCGGTGCTACTTCGGTTGCTAATATCACTAGTCCGTCAAAATGTCAGAGGGACTTAAATCTTTTATCCAAATAAAGACTACAGGGATTTTCCCCCGCAGTGTACCAGCCATTTGCTTTCTTCTAATACACAAAAGAAACGTTGATATTAAAAACTTACATTTAGTATTTTGAATATGACAAAATATTTTACCTATATTTGAGCATGAGTAATTTGTGTATTTGATAATTGTCAAACAAATTGTTACATTCTTCATAGTAAGAATATTTCAAATGTTTATTTTTACTATTACTGATTATTAAGCTAGCAACCTAATTATATAATATTGTTCCTAATTCAGATAACTAGATTATTTTCCCAAAGGAGTAATCAAAAAATGACAACTACAATATAAAAGGAAATTATCCATCAACAGTACAGTGCATTGCAAACAAACAAGCTCTCCCTAATAAAGGAAGCATGTTTTATTTTTAAAAGTCACATGCAAGTATATATGTATTTAAATTTTTTTTAACAAAAATTATAATTCTACCTTTGCAACTTATTTTCATTTATCACTATATTAGGGATATTTCTTCAGCCATCTCTCTCTTTTTTTTTCTCTCTCAATAGGTAGATAATTATATAATTCAGTTTTTACATTTCTTAAACATTTGACTTTGACTTTTATGACTTTGAATCATAGATATTTCCAAGTTTCAGGAATCTTATATCTTTACATTTTATTTTAGAATGAGATAAACAGTTTGAATCCAGAGTACTCACTAAATTAGTGAGGAGAAAACTGTTAGTTCTCTACAAAGTACTGACTGACTAACACTTAGCACATTACCACACTAACTTCAAAATTCAATCCTAACATTTGCTATCAAGGAGAATTGTTTACAATAGTATGGGTGTGTCTGGAGGTGTTTTAAAATTTTCTAGTGGAAATAAATGTAAAGGACTCTGCTAAAAGATTATAGAATATTGTTGTCCTTGATGGCAAAAATATATTTTTACATCTATTGTTTCCTAATTAATATAAGAATTTTGGCAAGGTATGCTAGATTCTCAATTTGCTTTGAGACTAGACACATTTATTTTACTGTCTATATGTTAGAATGATGTGGAGAAATGTGGAGGGTAGAAAACTGGCATCTCTCATTTCTGCACATGTTATAGAGTAGAGGCAATGATCATCTTTGTTCAGATTATTTTTTCAGAGTGCTTTTATAGCAAAAAGCCTTGGAAGATAGAGATAGTGTTGCACTCATTGAAGCAAGGGGAAGATTTTTTCATTGATTAGTATAATAAAAATAATGATTTTCTCTTAAACATAAAAAATGTTCAGAATAAGAAGATGTCTCTTTTTTCTATACATTGTTCTAGGGTTCCAGGCTTTCCTGGTTTGTCTGGCTGTCATCATTTCCAAACACCAAAATGAAACAGTGGAACTCCAGGTCAGAAGTTAATTTTAACAAAGTTGCCCTTGTAATTATAGGGTTGGCTGACATTTAATCACATGGTCACACTTAGACTGGAAAGATATTGGTGAATATCGTCTTAACCTGAGTAGCCGTGAGGAAGGAGAGAAAAAGTTTGGATACAGACAGGCTGAACAACCACTGATACATTGTCTTTTAAAATCCTGGTTAAAAAAGAATAAAAAGGAAAATTTTAACAAAAAGAAAGACTATGTGTAATAATCCAAAATAAAATCTAAACATGATAAGCCTGGGAGTTGGGTGGACACCAAAGGGAGACAAAAGCATGAAAAAAATAATTAATATGAAGATATAAGCACTGGCACATTTTAAAACTTAGGCTACAAAAACATGAACACTGGCCAACAATATACTGGCTACCACAACTCAGAGTGTTAAAATTAAAAGAATGAAAAATGCATATGATGCAAATATATAGCAACAGCAAAAAAGAACAGAAAGAGAGGAAGATAAAAAGGAAGGAAAGGAGGAGGGGAAGAAGGGAGGAAAGGAGGGAGGGAGATCAAACAACTCAATAGCAAGGAAATAACCCAACTAAAAATGAATAAATGATATAAATATGTATTTTTCAAAGGACATAAAAATAGCCTACATATATATGAACAAAATGCTCAATATCACTAATCATCAGGAAAAGGAAAATTAACACCACAATGATATTTCACCTCACACCTGCTGGAGTAGCTATTATATATAAAAAAAATCAAAGACAGCAAGTGTAGGTGAGGACACAGGGAAAAAAGAAAACTCTTACACACTTTTTGTGAGAGCGTAAATTAGTATAGCCATTGTATAAAACAGTATGTAGGTTCCTCAAAAAACAAAAAATAGAACTATCATTTGGTCCAACAATGCCACTTCTGAGTATATATCCAAAGGACTTGAAATGAGTGTTTCAAAAAGATATCTGCACTCCCACATTCACTGAAGCATTATTCACAATAGGCATTATATTAAATCAACATAAGTCTCCAACAAACAATGAAAGGATAAAGAAAATGTGGTAACACAATGAAATACTATTCAGCCTTAAAAAGAAAAAAAATTCTGTAATTTATAACAACATGGATGTATTTGTTCATCCTCACACCACTAATAAAGACACACTGGAGAAAAGAGTTTAATCGACTCACAGTTCAGCATGTCTGCGGAGGCCTTAGGAAACAATCATGTGGAACGAGGAGCAAACACATCCTTCTTCACATGGTGGCAGGAAGGAGAAGACCTGGGAAAAGGGGAAAAAAACCATTAGATCTCATGAGAACTCACTCACTATTACTAGAACAGCAGCATGGGGGTAAATGCTCCCATGATTAAATTACCTACCACTGGGTCCCTCCTACAATTCAAGATGAGAATTGGGTGGGGACACAGCCACACCATATCAACTGACAAACTTGGATAACATTATGTCAAGTGAAGTAAGCCAGGTACTGAAACACAAATACTCCATGATCTCACCTATATATAAAACCTAGAAAAGTTGAACTCACAAAAGTAGAGTAGAATGATGGTTATCAGAGGCAGGGCAGAGAAGGGGAATGGGGAGATGTTGGTCAAAGGGTACAAAGTTTCAGCTAGACAGAAGAAATAAGTTTTTGAGATCTATTATATAACATGGTGACTATAGTGAGTACTAGGATAATTTATATTTCAAAATTGCTAAATCAGCAGATTTTACATGTTCACACCACATAAAATGACAGATTTGATGAATATGCTAATTAGCTTGATTTAATTTCAAAAAGTATATGTGTATGTGTGTATACATATATATATCAGAACATCACAGTGTACCCCATAACATATACAATTATTTCTTGTCAAAAATGAAAGAAGAAAGAAAGAAAGAAAGAAAGAAAGAAAGAAAGAAAGAAAGAAAGAAAGAAAGAAATTGTAATCTTAATGTTCCTAATTTAAATATAAAGATAAAGACAGTTTCTTCTTCTGAATGTTCTGAAGGCAGGAGGATGTGAACTATGCATGATGATGATACATAGGAGTGAATAAAACTAATGAGTGTTCTGCATAGACCAATGGGTCATGATGCAAGGTACATGATTAAATTACACTTTTCCACTTGAAGTCCAAAAAAGAGGATGCAAAATATATTATATAATACAGTCATGTGCTGCCCAAGGATGTTTCAGTAAAAACTGGACAGCCAATAGGACAGTGGTCTTGAGGTGAACCATTTCTGTCGCCTGGTGATATGGTAGATTTTCCAGTGGGACAAGCTATGCAGGTGGAAGACAGCAAAAATAATTATCTTGACCTTGTGTAGGCCTAGGCTAATGAGTGTGTCTGTGACTTAATTTTTCATAAAGACGTTTAAAAGGTTAAAAAAATTAAAATAAGAAAAAAGCTTATAGAATAAGGATATAAAGAAAGAAAATATTTTTGTACTGCTATATAATATGTTTATGTTTTAAGCTAAGCACTATTACAAAAGAGTAAAATAGTTTTAAAAAACTAAGTTTATGAAGTAAAGTAGTTACAGTAAGCTAAGGGTAATTTATTATCAAAGAAAAAAATATTTTCAATATGTTATTAGTCTGTTTCCATGCTGCTGATAAAGACATACCTGAGACTGGACAATTTACAAAAGAAAGAGAGGTTTAATGGACTTACAGTTCCACATGGTTGGGGAGGCCTCACAATTATGGCAGGAGGCAAGGAGGAGCAAGTCACATCTTACATGGATGGCAGCAGGCAAAGAGAGAGAGATTGTGCAGGGAAACTCCCCTGTACAAAGCCATCAGATCTCATGAGACTTATTTACTGTCATGAGAACAGCATGGGAAAGACCTGCCCCCATAACTCAATTACCTCACCGGGTGGTCCCTCCCACAACACATGGGAATTCAAGATGAGATTTGGGTGGGGACACAGACATCAAATATCTTAGTGTACCTATAGTGTAAGGTGTTTATAATGCCTACAGTAGTGCATACCAACATCCTAGGCCTTCACATTCACTCAGCATTCACTCACTCTACTCACTCAGGGCAACTTCCAGTCCTGCAAGATCCACTCACGGTAAGTGCCCTGTACAGGTGTACCACTTTTAAATCTTCCACACCATATTTTTTAATGCGTCATTCCTATATTCATATACTTTTAAATACATGTGACTGTACTGATTCCTGAAAGCAATTGTAACACAATCATAAGTATTTAGGGGTTATAGGCATTACCATATAGTCTACGTGTACAATGGGCTGTATCATCTAGGTGTGTGTAATTACGGCACACTCTTTGCTATTTGCACAAGGACAAAATAACTTGATGATGCATTTCTCAGAACACATTCCCACTGTTAAGCTATGCATGACTCTATGAGATTACACTGTTCTGCTCAAAATCGATTTTTAATTTCCTACTGCCCAGAGTCAAATTTTCTTATTCTAACATTTAAAAAGTCATCTATTATTTACTACAATGTTTATGCATTTTTCTCACTACCATCCATTGCTCATTCTTTCAATTGTATCGATTATTATTTTCCAACATTTCTATTCTATGATGCTATGACGTAAAGCCATCTCTTAGTTTTCACCTTCTTCCTCTTCAGATTCATGAGGAAATCCTGCATGTTCTAATTTTGCTATAAATCCTGCAATTGGAGCCCCTTGATGCACTGCTTTTACACCCAGCCACCATTACCTCTCACTGCAAACAACATGATAGCTTCCCGACTGGGTGTTCAACCTTGATCTTTGCCATGTAGAAACTCCACAGTGCCTACACTGAATATTCCCCTATGGACTGAATCACATCATGCCATTTCTAAGCTTGCAAACCTCCAGGACCTTTGCAATTCGCTGAGAAACAACAACCACGTCCTTTCATTGGACAGGGAGGACTTAACACGATCTGACTCACTCTTCTGATCTCATCTTCCACCACTTCTGCTTCAGGCATCTCGCTCCAGCCACACTGGCCACTTGCTCTTCCTGGCACTGACATGCTTCTGCCCCCAAGCTCTTGCACTTGCCTTCTCTCTACCTGAAACTTTCTTTTTCTGCTCCCGAAAAGATGCACAACCCGCTCTTTCCTCCTTCTTTCTTCAAATGTCTGCTTAAATATTACATTCCCGGCGATCACTTTATATAAAATTGTACTGCTCTCCCATCATTCTGAATCTTACTTAATTTTATTTCTTATAACACTTTACATTTCATAAACTGATCAATTATTGTTTATTTTTATTTGTTTATTGTTCCTCTTTGAATTTATGCTGAGGGATGATGGGACTTTTTTTTCTGTTTTCCAAAACAATTTTCCCATTTCCAGGAATAGAGAATTGCATCTACTATGGAATCAGCAAACCTTTTCTGAGTGAATTTATGTAATTTTTCCACATTGTTGATATGCCCTGAAATACCTATCCCTCAATTTTCAGACCTTCTACTTTCCTTGAGAAACCCAGTACAAATATCGTCTCTTCCATCAAGACCTCTTTAATTCCCTCAGTTCTAATTAAATGTTCTTTCTGAAAGATTCCAAAGTATTTCACATTCCTATTTTAGAATCTTTCACATTGTATCATGCTTTCAAGTTGCTAAGTACACAGCAATTTCCCCCGGTAGTACGTGAACTCCTTTTCTTTATGGTTTTATTGAGAGAGGCAGTCTGTCATGGGCCCTGAGGGTCCCCTTTATGTAGGTTTGCCAGATAAAATAAAGGATGCTCGGCTACATTTAAATTTCAGATAAACAACCAATGCAATATTTGGAACACACTTATATTAAAATATTTATACTCTTGAAATTCAGTGTGAATTCTCGTCTGTCTGGGTTTTATTTCTCACCTTGCTTACAGAATAAAAGTACACATAGTGTCTTCCAGAAATGAACGTAGGCAAATCCTCATAGGTTTTAGCCCTCCATCTTAATTTTCTTCAAACACACTTTAATACTGTGAGTCCCTACAATCACTTACATGAACAAAATGGCAAGAGCCTAGCTGCTGCCTAATTTATTTAATTAAGATTTATCTTAAATTCATTAATAACCCTACTCCACCCCTCCCCCCTCCTGAATCATACCCTCCCAAGAAAATAAGCCTGTATCCTCTTCTCTTTAAGATCAAGGGAAAACATGGCAATGGTATTTTATAGGCTACCTGTAGCATTAGTGACTCATCGTTTAAAATCAATTCTCATGGAAGAGTATTAGATTTACAGAAAAGATGCAAAGACAATTCACTGCTATACTTTATCCAATTCCCGCTGTTATCATCTTACATTACTATGACGACATTTGTCAAAACTAAGAAATTAACACTTATACAGTATTATTAACAGAATGCTTGACTTTATTCAGATGTCTCCAGTTTTCCCAGTTACGTCTATTTTCTGCTTCAGGATCCCACATTATGTTTCAGTGTCTTGTCTTCATAGGCTGCCCTGGTCGGACATTGTCTTAGACTTTGCTTGTTTTTGATGACCTCAAGGTTTTGATGAGTGTCTGTCAGGTAGTTTGTAGGATGCGTTTTTATTTGTCTTTCTGATGCTTTTCTGAGAGAAGATAGACAATTGTAATTATTGTTATTAGACTGGGGTTATTGCTTTGAAGAAGACCCTAGAGTTGAAGAGCCCTTCTTATCATATTTTATCAGGGGTAACAGATACCAGCACGACTTATCACCTTGTGAGCCTTGGACACATTAGGTCCTGTCTAAGTTTTCTCTACTATAAAGGTATACGTTTTCCCTGTCCATACTAATGATTCACTCTTATTGCATAAACTACTAGTTCCTGAGCTACTTTTTGGCCATGTGCTTGGATAAACTGAGCTTTTTTCCAATTCTACCACCATGACACTTACATACCTATTTTCTCAGATTGCTCAGCTCAGAAGCTCCTCTAGACTAAAGAAACAAGGCTGGCATTAACATTTCACCTTTTAAAATATATATAAGCAAAAAACATTCCAAGTGCAGATACAAAGGTTTTTATGTACTTCTCTAAGAACGATGGCAGAAAGATAAGCATTAAGGCATTTTCAAGCTTTCCACATATGACTATATAATGCCATTAGTTTAGAAGATTTAAATAATAGTTTGGACCTAAATGAATTGAATAAAAAGAATTAATGTTAATTCTCTTATGTCATTTGTTTCAATTCAAGGTATAATTCACATGTGGTGTTAGGATCCAACTACTATCATCAACCCTTTTAAATCGGGTTTTGCAGGAACACACTCTGAAAAAGATTTCCATGAAAGATTTAATCATAAGAGCTCCAAGAAAAACCAGGAAGGGAGAGGGGAAGTGGGACTGGGAAAGGAAGGAGACCAAGCAAGTTTACCAAGTGAAGTGGCACTGAGGGCAGTTCTTGCTCGTCCTGCAGAATGTCCTGGTAAAGCAGTTTCAACCTCTAAGCACAAGGAAGCCAAAGAAGTTGTGGGAGTATTGTGTTTAATTGAATGTTTAGATCATTTTCACTGGTATGGCCATTGGTTCTAGCTGGCATCTGATTTGATTGGTCATTGCCTATCTTTTAAATGCTTAAAATATCACCAAAAAGCAACGTTTTTGTCAGGAAATGCTTGGCTTCTTACTTCTATTTATATCTACTGCACACACAATTGGGATTTAGGCCATGAAGACTAACCAGATAGAACACTATGGCGTCCAACTCAGCAGGTCGATTGAACAAACATACGTCTCTGACAGATGTGGGTCAAACTATGATTGATTAGTTGGGACTATTGGCTCATTAAATTCAAGGAGTGTTGAAAAACTAAAATCTAGATAGGAAAGTCATTCCGCTGTAAGTCAAGCAAACATAAAATAAAAATCAGATATCTGCCAGATCTCTTTCTCTGCATCTTTCATTTTAGCTTCATTATTTTTTTCTCATAGTAGACTGGCTTCCTTCCCTTGGTTGCAAAACTGAGATCTCACCAATGACAACTTCCAAGATTCAGTGTGAAGCTTCAGCCACAGAGAGACATGAATCTTCTTTCTTAAATCTACCTTAAAAATCCAAGAGAAGGACCCTCACTAGCCTACCTTGTGTCAGGTGCACACCGCTGAATAAATCAGTGTGCCCAGTGGCATGAGGTCAAGTTAGGACAACCAGCACATTTAATGAGTGCAAGAGGAGTTTGAATGTAGAATGGTGGTGAATCTCAAAAGAAGTTCAGCACATGGATTCTGAGTATTCACAGACCAGGATCATAAGAAGAAAGCATCAAGCTGCTGCTAGGGCCACACATTGAGTTATTCAGAATTGCAGCTATTTTTGTTGGTTCATTTTAAATAGATAAAAGATACTTGATGGGGTTTTATGATGACCCTTAAAAAATGTACTAAATAATATTATGTCAGTTAGAGGTAAATAGATGAGATAGATATAAACATAGATAATATTTTAATCTTAATTTTATGATAAAAAAGTACAGGTTCTTATAACTCCTTGTGTCTTCAGATATTGTTATTAACCTCTCTATTCAGAAGTATTAATATTAGTTTTAGATACTGTGTAATAGCAACAATCTTTGGAGTAATAGTGAAGTCATTTGAGATTTAAACTATTACACAATTCAGAAAGTAGAAGGGTTCAAAATTATCTAGAGTCACAGATGTTTGACTTTTTGTTTGTTTTCCGGTGCACTTAAAGTGTAAAACACTTAATCTTACTGACCAGATTTTTTTGAACAGTTTAAGTTCAACATTACTAAGAACTGTGCAGAATCAGTCTGATTGAAACACTTAAACAATCTGACTATTACAAATGACGTTGAATAAAATAACCCTCGATGGTTTAAGCCATTTGTTAATAGTCCATGATTGATAATGTCTTGAGCTTATCTAAATTATACAGAAATATACATTTAACCCTTTGGTAGCTTTTGGTGTTTTGTTGGTATTGTTATTCTTTTATTATTACCAGCCAGCCACTTTATCGAAAATGCCCTTGCCACAAGAGACCTATATTTTGTTTGTGGGAACATTGTGTTTAATGAACATTACAACTATGAAACAAAATTGTGGAACTTATTCTTTTACACCTGTGTTCAAATATTGCTCCTACCACTCTTCTTTGATGTTCTAACTGGTAAAATTGATTTATAAGAAACACATTGCTGGCCAGACGCAGTGGCTCACACCTGTAATCCCAGCACTTTGGGAGGTCTGCAGAATTTCGTAATTCTGCTAAAAATATAAAAATTAGCAGGGCGTGGCGGCGTGCACCTGTAATCCTAGCTACTCAGGAGGCTGAGGCAGGAGAATCGCTTTAACCCGGGAGGCGGAGGTTGCAGTGAGCGGAGATCATGTCACTGCACTCCAGCCTGGGCAACAGAGGGAGACACTGTCTCAAATAAATAAATAAATCATAAAATAATCATAAAATAAATCATAATATAATAATAATAATAAAAGAAACACATCTCCAGGACGGTACAGAAGCTGAATGACTTTGCGGAAGATTTTAGGAAAAGTAGGACCAGGACCATAGTCAGATTTATGTTTTAAGAAAATCTCTTTGGCAGCAGTGAGATTAGAGGAATGTAAACTTCTAATAACTGTGTGATAATTACTGCCTGGATCAAGGCAATATATGTGGGTTAGCATAGGGTTGTCGGGGATCAGCTATCTGAGATGGTATCTATGAGGGTGGTTATTAGCCTTGGTAGTAAACAGGCAGAACTCATATATAGTATATTTTTAGGTTCCCCAGTTAATGACAGTATTCAGCAAAGTTTGCAAACCATTGATCGATACAGTTGTTAACCTGTTGAAAGTTGGATAACATGAAGCAGTGGTTCTTAACGCTGATGTAACTAGAACTACCTATTCAGCTTTTAAGAAAGAAATAAATGTAATAACTTCATTCAAACACATTAAATCAGAATTTCTGGTGGGAGTTCAGTTATAGTATTATTTTATAGTTTATAGGTGATTCTAAAGATCAATCCAGGTCGAGATTCCCTGAGAGAGAAGAAGGCAGCTAGGCAAATCATGAAAGGCTTGGACACCTGGATAGCTAGAAATGCCATTTACTGAGAAAAGAAACGTATGAAAATGAATAGCTTTGGAGTTATGAGTCAGAATAGTGTGAGTGTGTGCATGTGTGTGTGCAGGTGCATGTGTGGTTGTTATGAATATGTTGGCCTTAACGTACCTAAGGGACCACCTACCTGGTGAGGATGCTGAAGAGGAAGTTTGGTTGATTACTTTGGATCTCAGAAGAAGGAGTGGGTTAAAAACATCAGTATAAAAATGATAGTTGAAGCCATGGACAAAATAGGGTCTCCCAAGAAAAAATGTGCAGGGTGATGATTATTAAGAAATAAAAGCACAAGCCTTGGTAACATCACAATATGAGGGGAGGGGAGGGGAGAGGAGGGAAATATACTCTATGATTTCAATGCACAGAAAGAGACTTCGAAACACTTTGGTATATACACATAAAGAAGACTGTGTTAGCATTCAGTGATTTGATCCAGCCATTTGGATTTAGAACTACCTACCAAGGAAAATTGGAAATGCAGAGTCAAGTGGGCCCAAATCAAAAGCAGATGAACTCATTTGAACAACACTACAAAGACTCCCCTGCCCCCTAAATGAAGACTAATTTATTGTAAAACAGAAAATTAAACTTAGGAAACAGAGACCCCATCCGTGTTCTCGGCGACACCAAGATGATGGGTCTTCGTATTATTGCAGAATTTATAACATTTTAAATTCTATAAATTAATTAACTTGCTTTGAATAGTTGAAGAACAATCATTAAAACCTAATGTCATTTCTACTGGGAAGCATCTAATCATGGAGTAAAGAGGATTGCTTTGTATTTTCCTTGCCTGCACCTAGGGAAATAAAACAAAACTGCATTTCACAGCCAAAATGTATGTTGGCGGAGCCTTTCAGGATTGCAAAGCACAGAAGCTATTCTAGTCTCTGGAAATCAAAAATGTAGTTCCACTCATTAGGAAACCATGACCTGGGTCATACAAAAATTCTCAATATTTCAGGATTCAATCACCACTCTGAATGGTACTGGTTGACTTTTATCCATTAAACATGCTTAGGGAGAACTATGGTGTTCTTAAATTTATACTTAATATATTTTAATTATGTTTTACTCCTTTAAAAAGAAATGTATGTATTCTATATTAATTGCATTGCATACTCAAATTAGACCTGGTAGAAACAACCTTTCATGCTCATCTCATTACTGGGACACTCCCTAGGGCAAATGGCAGGAGCTACAAGGGGGGAAACAAATGCTCTTTGTTTTTTCCCTCAGGATACGTTTGGTGGTCTTTCCATGTGGCTTCAGAAGACATGGAGCCTGAATTCCCATTCTGACTTCAAACCTTAGTGTGACCTTGTGCAAGTCACAGAACCCTTCATCTGGAGAATGGGGATGGTGATAATAAGATTGTTGTGAGAAGTGAAGGAAAGTATTCATTTAAAATGCTGACAATAGAGCTTTTCTCACAGTAAATAAGTAACAAATGTCGGCTTTTATTGTTATTATTATCAAAATTAGTAGTATGTGCTCCCTAAAAACCTTAGGTTGTTCATTTGTAATAATAATGAATGTGAGAAGCAATAGACTCCAAAGTGGCTAGCATCTACATTTTCTAAGAAGAGGATTCTTTTATTGTGGATTTTAAAGAAAGAAATCCCTCATTCTTTGTGAACCCCTGAATGAATTTCAATACCATGCACAAAGTCAACTCTGACCTTCTGCTCTAGCCTATGTTATACTCTTTCATGATATATTAAATTCTTACCATATTCAATAAATCAGAAAACATCTTTGCATTGACTATCTTTTTCTTTTCTGATTGACTACTGTGGTAAGCTTAACAATTATCCCTTCACCCCCTAAAAGATGTTGCTATCTGAATCTCAGAAACTCTGAATATGATACCTTTCTCACTGAAACAGCCTTTGCAGAGGTGATTAAGTTATGGATTTTAAGACAGTAAGATTATCCAGGCAGTCCCACTGTAATCCAATACTATTACAAGCTTCCTCTTAAGACAGTGGCAGAGGGAGATTTCACCACAGAAGAGGAGAAGGTATGTGACTACAGAAGCAGAGACTGTACTAATACAGCCACAAACCAAACAATGCTTGCAGGCACCAAAACTGGAATCGGCGAGGAGCCAGGCCTGTTAATACCTTACTTTAAGGCCTGCAAGAACCATTTCAGGCTTCTGTTCTTTGGACATGTAACAGAATATATCTCTGTTGTTTCAAGCTACCAAGTATTTGGTAATAAGTTACAGCAGCCACAGGAAATGAATACAGCTACCGTTCACATAATCTCAAGAACTAGCTCAACATTCATATTATTCAGACCCCTGCTCAAATGACATCTGCCAACAGAGAACTTTCATTAAAAAAGACACTTCACATGAAATAGTTGGGCATCAAAATCATTTCAGATTTTCAGCAGCAGCTCTGGAAACGAGATGATGATGAAACCATGTCTGAAAGTTCTGATTGAAAATAATTGCCAGCTAAATAGTCAGTCAAGTGTTTTGGTAGAATAAAGTTATTTCAAGACCTGTAATAATTCAAAATATTTACTCCATACACTCATTTTTTCATGTAGGATGATATTCATTCTAATGAAGTAGGATTTTAAGGAAGTAGAAGACACCAAAACCAGGAGGCATGTGGTGCATTCCCAAAAATGGGCAGTGCAGAGATATTCCAGGATAGGAGACGTACACAGAGGTCGGAGAACAATCAATTCAGACAGGAAGAGGTCGGCAGATGGCAGGACACATCCCTTCAAGTAGATAAAAGTGATCTGATATTAGAATGAATGATTGTCCTAGAAGGGAGTCGGGTTCAATTCTTAATAAATATACGGACAAGAAACTAAACAGAAAAGAAAATTCCTCCGTGGAATGCAAATGCAAAAAGGACAACAAACCCTACTTTACTATACAGTTTAACTCTGAGTGGCAGACATAATAGTGTGGGTAATGAATAATAATCTGACCAGAATGATACATATTTTATATGAAAGAGTGTAGTGGGGCTGAGAGAAGGAAAATAACTAAGTCATCATCTTAGGAAATACATTATGCTTACATTTAAGGAGTGAAAAATGTAAACATAACTTAGTTATTTAGAAATTCAGAGGTAAATATGAGTGACTTTCTTTAAAGTCCCTCATAGAACGTGAGGTAAAGAGGGAGGCTAGGGATTGCTATTTGTTGTCTATTAAGGTATCTAATTAACAAGTTAATATTTTAAGCCACATTCATTGATAAGTTTGACAAAAATAAAAACAGAAACAGAAAATAAAATAAAATTTTAATAATAAGAAAGAAAAAGTATATAGGAATATATCTAACTACAAGTAAGTGGAACATTTGTGGAGGGAAATAATGAGGTCTATTTTAGGAAAAAATAGCTGATAATAATGAAGAGAAACCTTGTTTCTTATGCATGAAACAAGTCAGTATCACACAAATCTCAAAGTCCCACAAGTTTATCTGAAATTGTTGTGGTTTTATTCATTTCATGTGGAATGAAATTATGACAAACTGTCCAAATTTAATATGAGAGGATAAATATGCATGGTTTATAGGGTAGTTTATAACAGATAATTTTATAAAATAAGCCAAAGAGAGAGCACACTGTTAAAATTTTAAAAAAGGACATTGGTGAAAAGTAGAAAAGTTTGAGTAAGGTCCATGTCTAGTTAGTAATATTTTATCAGTGTTAATTTCCTGTTCTTGATAATTGTATGTTTTGTGAGATGTTAAAATAGGAAAAGTTGAGAGACAGAGAAGACCTCTGTATTGTTTTGCAACTTTTTCATTAATTATAAACTTGCTTCAAAACAAAATGTTTATGAAGGCCAAAGAGTGAAAATAATGAATAACTGGGAAAAATGCAAAGATAAGGACCAAAAATCATAGAGTCTGAATCGTTCTTCTATATATTGTAATATGTAGATAATAAAAGTGGCTTTTAAGACAGGATGGTGATGTGCAATTTCTAAAACAGCTATAGATTTAAAATTATATTATTTTAAAATACCATGATAACATAGAGTAGCAAATCAGGAAATATGTGATTAACAGAATTATAAGCAGTTTGTCTTTAAGCAGTCATGGAGGTAGAAAACTTAATGATTAAGGATGGAGCAGTCTGGCAGAATAGAAGCCTCTAGCAGTCTTCCCCTCTGCAGAAACATCAGATTGTAACAACCAACTGCACACATGAAAGAACCATCATAAGAACCAAAAATCAGAATAGCAATCACAGTACCTACTTTGAACTTTATACCACTGAAAGAGGCACGAAGAGGATAGAAAAGACAGTCTTAAATTTCTGACACCAACACCCCCATCCCCTGGCAGAAGTGGTGTGAAGAGAGCATCTGTGCACTTGTGGGAGGGAGAGCACAGTGACTGGGGGCTTGGCATTGAACTCAGTGCTGCCTTGTCATAGAAGAGATCAAAGCTGTGCTAGGCTCAGTCAGTCTCCAACTATAGAGGGAGATTTTGAACCAGCCCTTGCCAGAGGAACAATGCCCCTCCCAGCAGTTGGAACTAGAGTTTCTCAGCAAGCCTCACCACCATGGGCTAAAGTGCTCCGGAGTTCTAAGTAAACTTGAAAGACTGTGTAAGACACAAAAACTTCAATTCCTAGCCAAGTCATAGAATGAAGTATAACTACAAGATCTGACAAATAGCCATCAAATTGGCAAATCTAAGAGTTATTGGCCTTAAAGAGAAGGCAGAGAATGAGATCGAGGTAGAAAGTTCATTTGAAGGCACAGTAACACAACTTCACAAACTTAGAGAAAGATACCAGTATTCAACGGCAGGAAGGCTATAGAACAATCAAGCAGATTTAACCCAAATAAGACTACTTCAAGACATTTAATAACCAAACTCCTAAAGATCAAGAATAAAGAAAGTATTCTAAAAGTGGCAAGCAAAAATAAGCAAATAACATACAACAGCACTCCCATGTGTCAGGCAGCAGGCTTTTCAGACATGAGATATTTAAAATGCTGAGGGAAAAAAATTACCCTAGAATAGTATATAAAGGCAAAAATATCCTTCAAACATAAAGGAGAAATAGACTTTTTCCAGGCAAACACAAGTTGGAGGATTTAACACCAGACCTGTCCTACAAGAAATGATAAAGGGAGTTCTTCAATCTGAAAGAAAAGACTGTTAATGAATATTAAGAAATCATATGAAGGTACAAAACTCACTAGTAATAGTAAGCACCCACGTGAAAGAACTGTCTTAAGAACCAAAAATCAGATGAGCAATCATGGTACCTGGTTTTAACTTTATATCACTGAAAGAGACACTGAAGAAGATAGGAAAACAATCTTGAATTTCTGACACTAACACCCTCATCCCCTGGCACAAAAACTTGGATATTTTAACACCGTAATTGTGGTGTGTAAACTGCTCTTAGCTTAAGTAGAGAAACAAAATGACGAACCAATAAAATAATAATGACAATAGCTTTTAAGATACAGACAGTACAATTAGACACAGAGAAACAACAAAAGTAAAAAAGAGAAAAAACTAAGGCATAGAGTTTTCATTAGTTTTCTTTTTCCTTGTTTGTTTGTTTATGCAATCCGTGTTAGGTATCATCAGTTTGAAATAGCGGAATATAAGATACTATTTGCAAGCCTCGTGGTAAAACTCAAATTAAAAAAAAAAGACATACAATGGATACATGAAAAATAAAAAGCAACAAATTAAATCATACTAGAAATTAAATCAGAATGAAAATCACCTTCACTAAAAAGAAGACAAGGAAGGAAAGAAGAAAGAGAAGACCACAAAACAACCAGAAAACAAATGACAAAATGACAAGAGTAAGCCCTTTCTCATAAATAATAACATTGAATATAAATGGACTAAACTCTCCAGTCAAAAAACATTGAGTAGCTGAATTAATGATAAAGAAGAAAAGACCTCAAGATCTTTTGAAAACACTATTGTAAAATACCATGATAACGTAGACCTCAAGAAAAACACTTCACATACAAAGATATACATACACTAATAATAAAGGGATGAAAAAAGATATTCCATAGCAATGGAAACTAAAAAACATCAGAACTACCTAAATGCAGTAATTCCAAGGATCATTAGTGGCTATTATGAGCAAATATATGCCAATAAATTTTAAAAATTTAGAGGAACTGGATACATTCCTAGACAAATACAAACTACCAATATTGAACCATGAAGTAATTTGAAACCTGAACAAGTAATGAGATTGAAGTCATAATAAAACGTCTCCCAGCAAAGAAAAGCCTGGAACCCAGTGGCTTCACTGTTGATTCTGCCAAACATTTAAAAAAGAAATAATCTCAATCCTATTCAAACTATCCTGAAATACAGAAGAGAGAGAATGTTTTCAGACTCATCTGATGAGTTTAGTATTACCTTGATACCAAAACCGGACAAAGACACATCAAAAACAAAAAAGAAAATGCAAGAAAACTACACCCCAATATCTCTGATTTTGATGCAAAAATCCTCAACATCAGCAAAACAAATTCAGCAACACATGAAAAAGATTATTCATCATGACCAAGTGGGATTTATCTCAGGGATATGGGGATGGTTTAACATATGAAAATCAATCAATTTGATACAGCATATCAACAGATTGAAGGACAAAACCACATGGTCATTTCAATTGATGCTGAAAAATTATTTGATAAATTTCAACATCCCTTCATAATAAAACCTCTTAGAAAACTGGGTATAGAAGAAACATACCTCAACATAATAAAAGTCGTATATGACAGACTCATAGCTAGCATCATCCTGAATGGGGAAACCTAACAGATTCCTTAGATTTCCTCTAAGATCTGGAAAATGACAACGATACCCACTTTCCCCACTTTTACTCAACATAGTATTCGGAGTCCTAGCTAGAGCAATCAGACAAGAGAGAGAAACAAAGGGCATCCGAATTGGAAAGTAAGAAGACAAATTATCCTTGTTTGCATATGATATAATCTGTAATTTGGAAACACCTAAAGACTCCACCAAAAAACTAATAGAACTGATAAATTTGGTAAAGTTTCAGGATACAAAATTAACATACAAAAATGAATAGCCAACACTGAACAATCTGAAAAAGAAGTCAAAATAGTATTCCTACTTAATATTAGTTAGAAATAAAATTAAATAGGAATTAACCAAAGAAGTTAAAGATCTCTCCAATGAAAACTATGAAACACTGATGAATGAAATTGAAGAGGACACAATAAATTGGGAAGTTATTTCATGTTCATGGATTGGAAGAATCAATATTGTTTAACTGTACATACTACCTAAAGAAAACTGGAGGAATCACATTGTCTGACTTCAAATTATACTACAGAGCTATAATAACCAAAATAGCATGGTACTGCCCTAAAAACAGACACATGCAACAATGTAGAAAACTCAGAATCAAATCCATCAAGTACAATGAATTCATTTTGAAAAAAAGTGCCAAAAACAAACATTGGGGAAAAGACAGTCTCTTCGATACATGTTTCTGGGAAAGCTATATATGCAGAAGAATGAAATTAGACCCTTATCTCTCACCATATATAATAATCAAAGAAAAATGGATAAAAGACTTAAACCTAAGACTTCAAACCTTGAAACTACTACAAGAAAACATTGAGGAAACTCCAGGAGATTGGTCTGGCAAAACTTTTTTGAGTCATGCCCCACAAGCAAGGCAACCAAAGCCAAAATGGACAATTGGGATCATATCACATTAAAAAGCTTCAGCATGGGAAAGGAAACAATCAACGAAGTGAAGGAACAACCCACAGAATGGGAAAAATATTTGCAAACTACCCACCTGACAAGGTGTTAATAACCAGAATATATAAGGAGCTCAGACAACTCGATAGGAATAAATCTAATAATCTGATTAAAAATGAGCAAAAGTTAACGTTATGACTCAGCCTTTTACATTTGACGTCTAACCTGTGTTTATTTACATATAAACACAAATATACATATATAAATACAAGCTAGAAATCAAATATAATAGACTGAGTTATACCATAAAGACACAAGATGAAAAATATAGGAAAATATTTTGAGATATTATTAGATATTTCTCAAAAGACATACAAATGCCAAACAGGCCTATGAAAAGGCGCTCAACATCATTGATCATCAGATAAATACAAATCAAAACCACAAATGACACACCATGTCACTTCAGTTAAAATGACTTTTATCCAAAAGAGAGGCAATAATGAATGCTTGTGAGTATGTATAGAAAAGTGAACTTTCATACACTATTGGTGGGAATGTAAATTAGTTCAAACACTATGGAGAACAGTTTAGAGGTTCCTCAAAAACAAAAACTGGAGCTACTATAGGACACAGCAATCCCACTAGGTATAGACCTCAAAAGAAGAAAATCAGTATATGGAAGGGATTTCTGCACTCTCGTGTTTGTTGCAGCACTGCTCACCCTAGCCAAGATTTGGAAGGAAACTAAGTGTCCATCAACAGATGACTGGATAAAGAAAATCTGGCACATAGACATAATGGAGTAATATTCATCCAGAAAAAGTAACAAGATCCTGTCATTTGCAACAATATGAGTGGAATTGAAGGTCATTATATTAAGTGAAATAAGCCAGGCAGAGAAAGACAAACTTCACATGTTTTCACTTATTTGTTGGTGCTAACATGTAAAACAATTGAACTCAGGAGTTAGAGAGTAGAAGGATCGTTTCCAGAGGCTGAGAAAGGGAGGAGTGTGTAGTGGAAGTGAGGATGGTTAATAGGTACAAAAAGTAGTAAGAAGAGTGAATAAGACTTAATATTGTATAGCAGCAAAGAGTGATTATACTCAACAATAATTTAATTATATATATTAATATTACTAAAAGTATATCTGGATTGCTTGTAACACAAAGGGCAAACACTTGAGGGAAAGGACACCCCATTTATTATGATGTAACTATTATGCCTTACATGCTTGTAGCAAATTATCTTGTGTATCCCATAAATATATATACCTACTAGGTACCCACAAGTTTTTTAAAAAGAAAGAAAATTTTAATTCCTAACTAATATGCAAAACAATAATTACACTAATAATTGAAGAAATGCAGATGATAATAATGACATACTAGTTTAAGCTCGTAATTTGGGAAAAATTAGAAAGAGGGAAAACAGGTGCAGTCAAACAGGAATAAATGAACAACCTTTGTGTTTCTGGTGGAAATACATAACACAGCCATACTGAGAGTGATCTTGCAGTATTTAATGAAATTATGTATGCCTTATCGCTCGGCAGTTGTCCTGAGTAAATACCAAAAAAAAAAAAAAAAAAAAATTACTTTCCAGAGGTCCACAGGATTTTATATAATAGGATTCATTGCCATGCTTTGCTGGCAAAAGTAAAATAAAAATAAAATTACTTAAATGATGTAAGAGAACTATATAAATAAAAGGTGGTGTAAGCAAAAAACTGAAATACTATGCAAGGGCAGTAATATAATTATATTGACATCTATAAACACAAGTTAGATGTCAAACATATAAGACAGAGTTACAACAAAGAAAAGGGATGAAAAATATAGCAAAATATGTTAAGTATATTTTAAAAATAAACACAGAAAATGTAAATCTATTATCAAATAAAGGATATCGCTACATAAATGTAAGATATATAAACACATATAAAAACTTTGCTTTGGAAGAGTTAAATACACTAAAATGTGTACCAAATACACTCAATGTATGCTTCACTTGGACTGAGAATATAACTGAGAAAATAAATGAAGAATAATCAGTCAAACAAAAAAGGTCCTTACTTGGAACTTACTATAGAATATTATGAATTGAGAAATATCCATGTACTGTGCTATCAGTTTAAAATAAAAGAATCAAAATAATAATTAGCACAGCATTACTTTTATTATTTAAAACGTAATATGCCACTATATATGAGAAGAAATTTAAGCATGAAAATAGCACTTTCTCTAAAATTATCAGCGAATAAAATACACTTTCCTAGGCAAACCTAGAAGGTAGAGGGTTATAAAGTTTAAATTCGTAAATATGTTTATATTTACACATATTTAGACATACAATATTAGCAACATTAGTTTATCATGTGAATTGAAAATAATGAACAAAATAAATTTGCAAGGGCTTAACTTCCTTACAGGTAATTGCTTTTTAGTGTGGTCTGAGAAATTTTAAAAGGCATTTCAAAAACTGAGTAGTAGGTATTACAGTGTCCTGAGGAGAATAACACAGTAAAACAAAAGAAAATCGAAAACTTACAGGAAGAGAGGAGATACTTACATGGAGATAAAATGTGTAAATGTATTTGTGATGAGTGGTATATTATGAGAAATAAAAAATCAAGAAATATCAAGAAATATTTATTAATTAAGAATTAACGAATACTTAAGGAGGAAAGGAGGGTTGAAGTGCAGAAGGTATCTTTATAGGTACGGAAATACTTGAATATAGATAGCTCTAAAATATAAGCCACTTAATCTATCTAGGATTGTTTACTACTGGCCTGAAAGAGAAATAATTCACTCCTCACTACTCTGTTCTTTTAAATTCTCTAAATAAATTTGTTCATGTTCTCATCAAAGCAATAGAGATTTGACACAAAACTCGTAAGTATTCTAAAACCTAATTTTCAAGTTAAACTTCCTGTTAACAATCTTTTGAAACAGATACTCTGCCCTTTCCAAACATAAAACCAATTGTCTTTTCGTCAGTGAAGCTTCTTGTCTCAGGTTACATTAACTACTTTTGTGAAGATTATTTGTTTCTTTTGATTCCAATTATATAGCCAACTATTTTAATCACAAATCTTATTTTAGTGTTTTTTCTTTTTCTTAAGATCTAAATTTCACTATTATTTTACCATATCGTCAACCAAGAAAATAGTTATAAATTTAAGATCTATGCTTTCTGAAATTATTTTAAATATAACGGATCTAAATTTCACTATTCAATTTAGAGAGTCAGTCCATTAATGGTTATCTATGAAATGTAACTTGTTTGAGAATGTTGACTCTTAACAATTTTTCTCCCTTGGACAGTAACATATATTTTATATAAGCACAGAAAAATAGAATTGAGTATTAGTTAAATAAAAGTGTTAAAATTCACCTTTATTGACAGGAAAATGTTAACAATTTTTTTTCTGATCTTATCCTGGCTCACATGGAACTAATTACCATTGCTACATTTTTCTTATAATTTTAAGGGTTTAAACATTGTCCCTGATGCTAAGATAAATTTTAAATATACTTTATTGGTATCTTGTCAAATAGTATAAGTCTTTTATTCAAACGTTTACTTGGCCTACCACTAAACTTTCCGGCTATATAATAATACCACCTTCATTTCGGTATCTTGCTTTTGGAACTACGTTGAAATAAATTTGTTGATAATTCCTTTTATTTTACTAGTTACAGTTTGGAAAAATGATTTTTGTTCTGGTCCCTGATTATTGAACATATCTGTCTTCCATCACTTTACTGAGCCTGTTAGTTCTCATGTTTTATTTGATGTTAATTTAATTTGGTTTAAATTTTAAAATATTCTTGTCTATTTTCTTAACTCATTTTTAAATTGATGTATTTTTTCCAGGTAATAAAAAATATAATTTGCTTAAAGAAGATTTATTTTTATGTCATTGAGAAACAGAGGTGGTAGAAAACTGATTACCAAAACCAATGCTGTATCAAGATATGCACATTTCATCTTAAGAATTACATTGTTCTTAAAGACCTAAAATTTGACAGAAACATAATTGGTAAGATTCAGGTTACTGTTGTAATCCAAATAAAGTATTCTAACAACACAGTAATTGAGGAATGTCTAGAGTTCTAATGAATGATACTGTTTAACATGTCTTTTTTGCAATTTAAAGTATTTTAGGTATCTAATTCCAGTACTCCCAAAATGCAGAAGAAACAATATATAGAAAAGGATTACAACAATCATTATTAAACTTGTTCCATGATAGTGAAAGTTTGCTTTTCAATACCTCACCTCCACTGCAAGAGAGTTGCAATAGAAGAGCTGGTCTGTGTATTTATCAGAATCGTAGTGATCTTTGTTAGAAAAGGTTGGTGAAGAATGAGTCATTTTGGAGATAGAGGTTACTGAAAATGGTAATTTGAAGAGGAAAGTCTGGATAATGGGATTTGAAGAGGGAAGTCTGGATAATTTTGACATATGGTTTCTTGCCAGGAATCGGCAGTGCTAATTGACTACACTTAATTCTTTATCAACAGACTCTTTGAATCAATTTAGAGATCCTCAGTGACCCCATGGATAGAGTTCCTGACCCCTGCTATGGGAAACATTGAATGCAAACAAGCAAAAATTGCTCAAAGCTATGTTATTTTTGAAGTACAAAATGGCTTACAAAGTTAAAAATAGGCATCCAGATACATATGTCTGCACTTATATGGATGGAAACACTGAGCCTCTTCTTTCTGGCCCAGCACCCCTATTTGCAGCAGATACTGTAGAGTAACAATCACAGTAAGGTCACGCCATTGCCAGTGGGGTCCAGGATGAGACATCTTTTGTAACACAGGTTATTTTCATTTTTAAAAAAAGTACCTCTTACCACTGCCTTATAATTTCTATATTAAGAATTACATGGAAGATATACTAATCATCATTTTCTCCAATTATTAATCTGAATGTTCATTTTTAAGTGAATTTAAAAGTGTAATTCAGTGGGGCAAAATCCTATCCACTTTTGTACTGAAGGTGACAAGAAGAAAAAGAATGACAAGTGATAATAATGGGGTTTTATGGACAACATGGATAGTTATTCGGTTGCAACCTTCTACTCAAATTAATTTTCTTTTAATTCCAAATAATTTCTCACAAAAAAAAATGGAAAGCATTTTGATAGGTTAATAAAATTATAATTTGTTTAAAGAAGATTGGAAACCACTTTTTTTTTCTTGTGGGAAACTCTTTGGAATTAGAAGAATACTACAGTCCAGATACCTAAAATAATTGGGAGAGATGGACAAGATTTTGATGGTGGAGTAGTTCACATTAGATCGTTGATAATAATTCTAGACATTTTATAGAGGTAGATATATTTATTCAAATTAAAGCAAAACAAGATGAAATAGGATTATCGCTAAGTTTTCTTTATTATCCCTAATATTAGAGATTATCTTTTTTCTTTTAAAATCTTTCATGATTTATTTAATTATAATAAAAAAATTTACATAATGGAACTCTGCGGATTAAAACATATTTGGAGAGCCCTCTGGTGTGCTAGTTCATAAAATGAGCTGGAAAACTTGAATTATTTTACTTCAATAATTCATTCACTGAGTCACTGAATAAGCATTTATTCTATGCTTACATGAAGCCATGTGAGATGCTGCATAAAGAGGACTGAAATTTTAGTAAAGATAATTACACCGAACATTTAAAGTTAACACCTCCTACATAAAAAGTCTCCATCTGACCCCCTGCTTCTGCATTCGCCATAAAGAATATGTTTACTCAGCGTTTTTAAATAGTTAAAGTGATCATTTTATTAAAATAGTAATATTAAATAATCCTACCGGAAACTTTGTGTACAATTAATTTCGTTCTTAAAAATCATCACCTTGAGGGACTATATGCCTATCCTCTCATTGACATTATTTCTAATAATATTCTCAAGTAGAATATAAAGGTGACTGGATATCCTAAATGGAATGGTTGTCTCAAAGGATAAATCCAGTTCTCAGAGCATTTGTGCCATTTATGAACAAGAAAATTGTTTCTTGTTCGTATTAAGATATAACAAAATATTTCACTTCTAACTTCCCATTCAAGTCTACCCCTCAGGAAACTTTTCTTTTTCTTTTCCTTTTTTTTTTTTTTTTTTTTTTAGAAATGTCGTTTACATTGACAGATAACTTATGATTTTACTGTGTACTCATGATGTTTTGAAGTACATCTACATTATGGAATGGTTAAATCTAGCTAATTAACAAACACATTATCACTCTTGTCATTTTTGGGATAAGAGCACATAACTAATGCTCTCTTCACATCTTTGAAGAATACAATGTGTCATCATTAACTATAGTCACCTTGCAGTACAATAGATCTCTTGAAATTTGCTCCTCTTCTATTACTGTAATTATCTACCCTTTGACCTGCATCCCCCTAATTCTTTATTCCTGCTAATCACCCCATCCTCTGTTAATCACCATTCTACTCTCTACTTCTATAGGTTCAATTTTTTTGTTTTTATATTCCACATGAGTGAGATCATGTAGACATTTGTCTTTCTGTGTTGGGCTTATTTCACTTAGTGTAATGTCCTCCAGGTTTATCCATGTTGTCACAAATGGTAGGATTCCATGTTTTATGGTTGAGTGATATTCTATTACGTATATATGCCACATTTCCTATCCACTCATCTGTTGATAGACATTTAGTTTGATTCCATGTCTTAGCTATTGTGGAATATGTGCTGCCATAAGGATGGGAATGCAGATATCTCTTAACATACTCATTTCAATTTCTTTGAATATAAACCCATTAGTGGGAATGATTGGTCATAAAGTAGCTCTATTTTTAATATTTTGAGGCCCTTTTCTTTTTTAGAGTTCCAACTGAGTGATCTTTTTTTCCTGAAATTATATAGCCTTGTATTCACTGCATCACTCATGTAATAACATAAACATTTTCTGCCTCTAAAGAGTCTATCTCCTAATAAAGTATCTTATCTCTTATATTGGAGGTTAAGCTATTAGAAGTCAGAAAACCTATAATTTCTCTGAATACTGTAAGGAATAACATTACAAATTAAAAGTAAAATGGTGGGTCGATCAAAATACTTTCCTGAATCTAGAAGAAAATAAAATACAGATCAGATTTGGTATTGTCAAATGGCTCCAGGATCCATTTAAAAATATTACATAGTGTCGGCCGGGCGCGGTGGCTCACGCCTGTAATCCCAGCACTTTGGGAGGCCGAGACGGGCGGATCATGAGGTCAGGAGATCGAGACCATCCTGGCTAACATGGTGAAACCCCGTCTCTACTAAAATACAAAAAACTAGCTGGGCGAGGTGGCGGGCGCCTGTAGTCCCAGCTACTCGGGAGGCTGAGGCAGGAGAATGGCGTGAACCCGGGAGGCGGAGCTTGCAGTGAGCCGAGATCCGGCCGCTGCACTCCAGCCTGGGCGACAGAGCGAGACTCTGCCTCAAAAAAAAAAAAAAAAAAAAAATTACATAGTGTCAAGTCCTAATAGCCACTGGTTAGTAGGTGTAAGTTAGAAAAGAAAGGCAGAATTTGGGGGCATAAAGGAGAGTTAGTGTTGTTTTTATTTTTTTCCTTCCAAACCCATTTATTAACTTTGAATTCACTCCACAAGTATAATATTCTAACTATATGTCAAGAATTGTATTTGGTTCCAGGGATAGAAAAATAAAGGTAAAACGTCGCTCACTTCTCCAGGTACCTACCACCCACAGGAAGCCTAGCACCTGAGAGAGATCCTTCATTTTGTCAGTTCCCAAAGATTGCAAGCTCAGCACAAATTTAGCTTGTAAATTACTGTTATATTACTCAATACCCAATTGAAGCCTTATGTTCTCTATAGGGTCTCTCCTGACTCTTGAGACAACTATAGCTAACAATTTCTCCCACCACAATACCAAGATATTCTATTTCCAATTCTCGTTTTATTTACCTTCTTGTATTTTAACTACATACTCTAATGACATAATTTCTGATTGGACAGTTATTTTTTTAAGAATATGGACACTTTCTTGACACATACGATACTTTATAAATTTTGAATCAACTAATTATTTGTATAGATATACAAAGGAATGATAGAAAAGAGCAGCCCACTCTGGGTAGGATGTAAATATAAAATAGCTGCACAAAAATTATGGAATTGTCTGAAATAAGTTAAAGGAGATACGAAGACAAGACACAGTGCAAAGTCAACGCCACAGAACTCTATCATTTGGGTCAGGTGACCACATGATCTGCCTTCCAAGCCTGGAGAATTCTTTAAGTGAAAAAGGGAGCCATCAATAATTATATTGATCCACAGGCAGAAGCAGGAGTTCTCCATATGCTCTCCCTGTATTTGGGTGATTAGGTGCATAATGATTTGGAATAGAAGGAAAAATTTTAAGCACAGATTTAGCAAGAGTATGCAGCAGAATAGTCCTATTAATGTCCTATTATTTCGCTCTACTCAACTATAATTGAGAAAATGTCATTCAGGTCTTCTATTGGTCTGTTTTCACATTGCTATGAAGACATGCCCGAGACTGGATAATTTCTATAGAAAAGAGGTTTAATTGACTCATAGTTGCGCAAGGGTGGAGAGGCCTCAGGAAACGTATAATCATGGCAGAAGGGGAAAAAGCATGTCTTATATGGCAGCAGGCAATACAGAGCATGCAAGAGCAGGGAAAACTGACTTACAGAACCGTTAGATCTCATGAGAACTCATTCACTATCATGAGAACAGCATGGGGGAAACCACTCCCATGAGCCAATCACCTCCCACCAGGTCCCTCCCTTGACATATGGGGATTATGGTGATTACAATTCAACATGAGATTTGGGTGGGGACGCAGTGCCAAACCGCCAAACCATATCAGGTCTCTTTCACCTAAATTAGCATTTTGCTCTTGCAAACAATCAGCTAGAAAGTTCAACCTAAATATCACAATTTAATATAAACAAACCAATGAACAAAATGAGGCGCTATATACACATACACACACAGACACACACACACACATATATATATAAGCCTACAAACATACATATTTCAGATTCAAGTACATATGTTCATTTAAATGGGGACTCATGCATAGTGAATTATATTGTAATCCAGAGCATGCTTTTGTTTTCTTCAGCCTTTTTGCTCCATGGATTCTGGCATGATGTGCCTTGAACAGAAAGAATAAAACTACTGCTCCTTTTATTTCCATGAATTCCAAAACACAGGTGCAGAAAAATCTCTCTCTAACATCAGCCATATGAACATGATACTGGGCGTGTGGGCACTGACAGATACACAAGCCCCAGCTCAGTATACAACTCTTGATTCTGGGTGACCCAGAGCTGCAGAAAGAGCACCTTTCAGTGTCTGGCTCCACTCTCCTTGAGTAATGACCCTCTTCCATTCCTAACTATCACCTATATGTACTGAAGACTCAGAACATTACCTTCAACCCATATGCCTCTTAGAAATATGCTCATCTTATTAGTAACAAGATAACATCTTAACCTAGTTATCAAACAGAAATTAATATTATCATCCTGACCCCAAATCTGTTTAATGTGTCTTTTGTTCCCTATGTTATTTATTGGCATCAAAAACACATGCAAATGATTTTAAGACTCTTAAAACTAATTTTATTGGTTTATAAATTGTAGTACTTCCACCTCTTACTCATGGCTGAAATATGTCACCATCTCCTTTTTTTTTTTTTTTTTTTTTTTTTTTGAGTTTTAGAGACAGGGGCCTCCCTATGTTACCCGAGCTGGTCTCTAAATTCTGGCCTCAAGCAATCCTCTCACCTCATGCATGTAGCTGGAATTACAGGTGCGAGCCACCATGCCCAGCACTGTGTCCATATTGACTGCTCTGAGAGTTCTGTTAAAACTATTTAACAGCACACAAAATCCTTTATAATCAGACCCTTCTATTTGTCTAGTTTTTTTTGACAACTTTACTACAAACAAGATCATAATATAATATATCAAATTATCAACCTATTAATCTATTAAGCACAATTGAGTCAGAGCAGGTTTTTATATCGCTGGTGAAACACTTGGATTTTCTCTTCTATGAATTGTCTTATCATGGCCGTTTTCAATTTTATTATTGGGTGACTTTTTTCCTTCTTTTAAAAACTGTTCATTATGAATTTTTCCTTCTGGCTAAACTCTATATTAAATTTATGTTTTCCCAAATCTATTGAATGTCTATTGACTTTGTTTATAGAGTGTTTCCCATGAAAATTTTTATTTGTATATATAGTCAAGCATATCATTCCTTTATTTTATTGCATCTAGATAGAAGACTTAGTTACTTAACTCTTCCCTTGTTTTACTTTTTTAATTTCTTCAAGATTTCCTTAGTGAGTAGCTCTGGTTTTATTTCTTACCCTTTGACTATTTAATCCAACTGAACTGCTCCCCCTTTTTGGAAAAATATGTTTCCAATTTTATTTTTTAAAACAATAGTAAGTACTAACTTGTGCTATCTTCAAGCTTTAAATCATCCGCTCTTTCCCTACTAAATTGAAATAGCAACATCCTCATGTATTAAATTCTTATATAACCTGGAATCTATTTTCCGGATTTTCTATTCAGTTCAAATATATTTGTCTTTTTCCATAGCCACACAATATAGATTTAATTTCCATGAGTTTTAAATTATGCATGTATCTCCTAATTCAAGTTCCTGTTGCTATTCTTAATATAAACTTTTTCTCATGTTTCCTCTGGCTGGATTCCCTTTCCACAGCTGGGATAAGGCTCTCACAAAGTCCTTTTCCCCGGAGAGAAGGTCTATGTTATGGAGAAGGTTCTCAGTATGTTTCACACAGACTAATATTCCTCTGCGTTTCCCAGAGCTTTAATGAGCTCTTTCTGGAATTTTTATCCTGAGAATCTACTAGGGTTCTGGATAGTAAAACCTAGGAATGTGTGCTTACCAATGTCCCCCACCCCCGGCCCTGTGCAAAGACTTCAGCCACGAGGAGGTTCTCAGGCTCATGTTTGTCTACATTTAGTTTCCAATAATTACTCAACACTACCATTAAATATTCTAGCTTTAGCCTTAGCAGTTTTTTGCAACAGGCAAGCAGGTTTAAGCTCTGTCTCTCTTTTGGGCTGTGCCCATCTCTCCAGATTTCATGGTGCCAGTTTGCTCTGTGACTTCAGTTTTTTGTTGAGAAAGAAAAGCCACTGATTTTCAGATTAACCAGTTTTGCTTGTGTAAAAACCAAAGTAATGACTTCAAAATTCTTTATATGGCAGAAGTGGAGCTGAAAACCTCATGATTTTTCCTCAACACAACCTTACCAAAAGTTCTTTTTAGTAAATTTTAAAATGAATCAAATGTGTAGACTGTAAGTGTGTACCAAAACTGAACAATTATATAAATGGATGGCAGATGGTGAGGGCCTGGTTTCTCACTGTTGGAGTGGTTATTTACAGACAAGCAAAAAGTGGAGGTTAGAATAATCCAAGTGGTATGCACTAGAGTTAGAGACATCAGCATGAACTCTTGTGTTTAGTTTAGTGTAGATACAGATGGTTGCATATAGAAATATTTATACATACGTGTATATGCACAATTAGGATGCACAGATACTTTTCCTTGCCTTGTCATCTGAGAAGCTCTAGAGGCAGTCATACATACCACCATAGCAATGAGAATACCTAATATCTTGGTTTCTAATATCATTTTCCTATGAAAGGAAACAGGGATCCTTGGAGAAATGACAGATTTTTGGACAGAGGCAGCAAATATACAAGATGATCCTGAAGTATCTTGTAATATCTGAAAATAAGAAAGCAAAAAAACCAAACCAATAAAACCCCACACACGCTGATGATAAATCAAGAGGACACAGGAACCCAGTGAAGGAGCACCTAAGGCCAAATCTGCAACAATTGGAGACAACAAAATAAATGATGTGGCACCGCATTATAATGCAAAATATGAAATACATCTCCATGAGCACAAACTCCTCTAAATACATTATTAAGTAACTACATAAGTGGTAAAAAGTAAATATTTTATGCAGAAGATCTCCAAATATTTTATATAGATGTTTCAAGGGTGAAGCATATAGGAGGTCGAATATAACTTTCCCCTGCCTCAGCCTCCCAAGTAGCTGGGACTACAGGCACCCGCCACCACGCCCGGCTAATGTTTTTTTTTGTTTTTGTTTTTGTTTTTTGGTATTTTTGGTAGAGACGGGGTTTCACCGTGTTAGCCAGGATAGTCTCGATGTCCTGACCTCGTGATCCGTCCGCCTCGGCCTCCCAAAGTGTTGGGATTACAGGCCTGAGCCTCTGCGCCCGGTCAACTTTCCATTTTTAAAATGAGGGCTGCATCTCTAATCCCAGCACTTTGGGAGACCGAGGCGGGTGGATCACGAGGTCAGGAGATGGAGACCATGTTAGGCAACATGGTGAAACCCCGCCGCTACTAAAAATACAAAAATTAGCTGGGCATAGTGGCACATGCCTGTAGTCCCAGTACTCGGGAGACTGAGGCAGGACAACCTCTTGAACCCAGGAGGTGGAGGTTGCAGTGAGCCGAGATTGCGCATCTGCACTCCAGCCTGGCCAGAGAGCAAGACTCTGTCAAAAAACAAAAAAAGAAAAAAAAAAAAGTGGGTTGCATATAGTGAATTCCTTCCAAGGGATCCAGTATGGAAAGGGAGGGGAAAAGGGTTGTAACATGACAGTGGAAAAACTTGGCAAACACGACTTCAGCCAAATAGAGTTTAACATCTACAGTGATAAGAGTGTTTGATAGTAAACATCTTTAACATGATGTGTTGAAAACACATGACATGATGTGAGACTTTAGCTCTATGGTCTTTCTCCAAAGAACATATGATTTCAATCTAACCTTTAGAGAAACATCAGACGCATCCTAGTTGAGGGACACTTCTACACAAAGCGGGATGAGCACTCCTCAAACTCTCATGGCCATTGAAAACAAGGAAAGTCTAAGAAACTCACACAGCTAAGAGTTGCCTAAGAAAACAGTACAGTTAAAGTGTCTTGAATAGGATTCTTCCTGGACTAGAAGAAGAACATTAGATGATACCTATAAAAATCTGAATAAAGTATGGTTTTACTTAATAATAATGTCTCATTTTAAATTAATCAATTGCAACAAATAAACCATTCTAATACAGGAAGCTAATAATAGTGTAAACCATATGATGTATGTGGAAACTCTGTACTATCTTCATAATTTTTCTATGTGTTTAAGATTTTTTAAAACATAATGTTTTAAAAAATTGCATATGAAATTCAAATATATGTTAACAGGTATGTATATGTCTGTAGCAAACAGTAATACTTATAAAATGTAGAAATTCACAAAATAAATAGTTATTTCCTCAGTTCACCATCAACTACAGAAGTAGCTTTTCATTCACAAATATTTCCATGAAATTCTCAATTTTCCCAAGAAAATTCCACTTTCTCTGCCATGCTGAACTCTGAATTGAGGCATATTTCCTGCACTAACATGATAATTCAGGAAAACCATGTGCTCAGAGCTTTCCAGGGAGTAAAATTTCACTGCCGCTCAATATCTGTCAAATTCTTACCAGAGTGAAACAATACTTCTGTATCCCCCCAGTGGTATAAAATTTATTTATCCTGCTAAATAATCTATTGTTGACCTTAATATTTTTCTGATTATGATCTCTTGCTTATTCTCTAGAACACTGTAGCTACATTACATTTAGTGATTTTTTTTTTCATTTTGTAGACCATAAAAACATTTAAAAAAACAAAACAAAAAAAACAGATCATTAAGATGAGATCGGGCAACCCCACATTCAACTATCCCTGGGCGTTGATCAGGTATGATGGCTTTTTGGCGCTCTATATCAATTGCCTATTTGAGAGTTATATTATTTTGAATTTCCCTTTGGCTTGACTTATTTTCAAGGATAATAGAAGAAACAACGTTACATGTGCATCAGTTTCTGCTGTAATGGTGTTTCCTTGAGGATACTGTGCATTCTATTACAGAGTGTCCTCATGCTCAGAGTTCCTGAGGGAATGATCTTTATATATGTAATGTCAGGAAGTAGGGGAATGAGGAATAGGAATGCATGCTAAATTCCTGATCTTATTTCAGGAAAGGTTCAAAAGCATTATATATACCTTAAATTTGGTTCTGTTTGGAAATTAGGGTAAAGGTAATACTTCGGGAAATATAAAGGTGATTTTGTACAACATAGTAAAACAGGATGCATCTTTTTTGTTGGAGAAAATGGAATTTAAAATTATATAGAAAAAAGATTAAAAATAAAGTCATTCAAAAATATGATAACATAAAACTTTCATATCAATTACAACAGAAATGGGTTATTTATAACAAGAAGCAGGGAATTTTATAAGGCAGCCAAGCTTTTTGTGTGTTAGAAATGTCTTATTTATTGTTCTGACTCGTAATTACATGGGCACATTTACTTGAGCTGCACACTTTAGATTTGGGTTCTTAATCTATTTTTATTTATATTTTAATAAAGCTCTTATTTCAAGACAAGTGTATATAACATATAGTAGACACATTAAACACAAAATATATATTCTTTCTTTTTCCTTTAACTTTTATTTTAAGTTCCGGATACCTGGGCAGGATATGTGGGTTCGTTACATAGGTAAACGTGTGCCATGGTGGTTTATGGCACAGATCATCTCATCACCTAGTTATTAAACTCAGCATCCATTAGCTACTCTTCCTGCTGGTCTCCCCCTCTCCACCCCCAACCTGACAGGCCAAAGTGTACGTTGTTTCCCCCTTCATGTGTCCATGTGTTCTCATCACTCAGCTCCCACTTGTAAGTAAGAATATGTGGTGTTTGGTGTTCTGAGGCTTTCAACTCCATCCATGATACTTTTTAAAGTAAAGGGTTGTGCAAATATATGTCCGGCAAAAGAAAGATTGACTATATTCATATTAGAATATAGAAATTGAAAAGAAAAGATATTAAATGAGATATAGAGGGCATTTTATAAAAGATACAATCTGTACAGAATATTCATGAGTGCATGTAGCAATTTATATATATATGTTTAAAAAATGTGTATCATATATATAAGGAGAAATTGACAGAAATATGTATTAGGAGGGTCTTTTACATAGTGCTCTTTCAAAATCAAGTAAACAAAACGATGAGAATTTGAGTAATTGATCATACTGAAATATTGTGTATATAAACTATATACTTGCAGAACAGTTAACATATCTTTTTTGCAACCATCAGTGAAGCACTTGTCCAATATTGCCATATCCTATGCAACTTCAATTTTCTTCAGACAAAAACTATGCAGACTAGTCTTTGCCCACAATAAAAATAAGACTAAGAATTAATAAGATCAATGTATTTTTTTAAATTAACCATTTATAATTTCTGAAAACTGTTAAGATACCTATTGGGACAAAAAATAAAACTGTGTTTACAGAAAATTCATGCATGTTATGGAATAAAAACAGGAAATGCTATATATCAAAACAAAGTGTATGGCTAAATTTGGAAGGAAAGTTTAATTCTTGATCTTACATATTTACCATAACTCTGACACTACAAACTGACAAAAAGCACAGTAGAAGTGGTTCCACTTACCACCAATTCCAGCAGGGTGTTTGTGCTGGTGAAGGTCTGCGTGAATCTTTAGGCTCTGTGTGTCTACAGGTTCTGCTTCTTTGTGAGAAGACTCTTCCTTGAAGGCCTGCATAAATGTTCCACCTAATTCTCGCTAAGTGTAAAGCCATGGTAGCTATTAGTCCATCCTGGGCTCTGCACGTCTGTAGACCAGTCAATGAAGAAGCAAAAAAGGACACTGTTGCAGGCATAATTGATTCCAATCAACAGGATGAGTCACAGCCACTGCCATATGATGGAGACAAAGAAGAAGAAGTTTGGCACCAAGTGGGCCACCCCTTGGTATTCTCGTGTCCAGTTCCAACTTTACCCAGATAAGCAGAACAAACAGCCTACGAAGGAGTGCAGGTCCCTCCAGTTTAGGGGTCTAGGTGAATGAGTGCGAGGAGGCCCTAGAATGAAAAAGAAAGGAGGGAAATTAGTTTCAGTTAAGGCTTCAGGATGAACTACAGCAGTGGGAGCTATACCTTCTTTCACAGATCCTCTTTTTGGAAATTTCCCCAGAAATTATAAGCAACCAGAACCCTGAAGAAATTGTGATCACATAAAGTGACCATGATGTGAAAAACAAGCATTTCTGAGATAGGAAAGGGGGATTATAAGGTTTGCTGTTGGTACCCAAACCAGATGCCATCCTAGAGTAGGTGCACCATGCCCAACCTGTTCTACAGATTGGATGCTAATCACCTACAGCTGCATCCTTCTCTGAAACATTACCCTTGCCTGACAGAAACTTCCTATCTCTAAGATGCTTGAAAGTTTCTGTCCCCACTCCTGACTCCCACAGCCTCCTCATATTCCATGACTTACGGATGCTGGTCACAGAACAGCATCTGAGCAGAACAAGCTCTGTGTTGCAATTTGTACTCCAGAGCTTCCTGGGAGATCTGCCTGCAGTTACGTTTTCCTTTTTTTGTTCTTCGAAATTACTACCTCTGTAAATCTCTTACACACCATACCCATCTCAGGCCTTTCTTCCAGTAAACTTAAAATAAGTTGAGTATAAAATAGAATGTCCAGTAAACTCAAAATAAGTTGAGTATAAAGTAGAATGTCACAACCTGAACTCACCTATGATGGGACTACTCTAAGAAAATCATTATCCAGTTATAAGAGAAAGTACTAGAAAATCTGTTAATACATCAATTTTTGAAAGGTAAGTTCAATAACTGAAGAAAGGTATTCAATAACACATAACTAGAATCAAGCATATGGTCCACCTAGTCAAACACTCCTCTCATATATGCAGTAAAATACTAGAGATGTTTCCATAAAAATATCTGCTGTCACCATTATTTAATATACTTCCTGGATTTCTGGAAAGATCACAAAGAATAAAAGAAGTATGGAACAAAACTAGTAAAATGATGAGAGCAAATTTTCTTGTGTTAATAATCAAGTAGATTCTATTTCAGAAAATAAACCATAAAATTAGTGAGTGCAATAAAATGTTCAAATGAAGAAAAATTAAAGATTAATACATATGGAAAATATGGCAACTAGTTTGAACAATAATAAAGAAACATATTTTATTTACAACAATATTTTTGATATAGAAAGTCATAGAAAGTTAATTTTTTAAAAAAAAAGCCCATATGAGCAAAAACTGCAAAAAATTATCAAAAGATATACACACTATTTATGAAATCCAGTGTAGAGATGACACATATCCTAATAAGGAGACTAAATATTATAAGAACAAAGTTAAATTTCTTTCTAAATTAATGATCTTCCAAAAAAATACAATTATTTCATTATTTATTTATTTATCTTATTTTGGGAGAGCGTGGTACAATTTTTCTACAGTGCAGCCAGAAGAACCAACAGAAAACTTTGTTACTGTCTAGAGCAATGCTTTGGACTTTGCTTACATATTTGATTATTCATATATTCCAATATAATTTGAAGTAATAAAGCAAAGTGATACTTGTGCAAATATCAACAGACAGATGAAAGGCATAGAAGAAAAAAAAGGAAGAAACAGGGAATATATTCTTCCTTTTTCACACTGCCATAAAGAACTGCCTGAGACTCAGTACTTGATAAAGGAAAGAGGTTTAATTGACTTACAGTTCAGCATGGTTAGGGAGGCCTCAGGAAATTTACAATCATTTGGGAAGGCGAAGGAGAAGCAAGGCACCTTCTTCACAAGCCGGCAAGAAGGAGAATGAACATCGGAGGAAATAACTAACACTTTAAAAACCACCAGATCTTGTGAGAACTCATTCACTATCACAAGAACAGCATGGGGAAAATTATTCAGTTACCACCCCCTGGTTTCTCCCTTGACACATGGGGGTTATGGAGATTATGGAGATTAGAATTCAAGATGAGATTTTGAGTGGGGACACAGCCAAATCATATCAGGGAAAGAGGGAGAAAAGGAGAGAAGAGAGAGAGGAAGTAAAGGAAGGGAGAAGAAAGGAAAGAAGGAAGAAAGGAAGGAAAGATAGTAGACCTTAAACAAATCCTTGTCCAGGGAGAGTTGTAGACAATAAAAAAGACATCACAAATGAGTGGAGAAGAAATCTTGGGATAACTGGTATTTTGAGATAAGTAAGACATGGATTAGGGAGTTAGAAATTCATCTTCTGAGAAAAATTATTTATCATAAATAAATAGAAAAAAGACAAATTCTGCTTAGGCTGAGTAAAACATAGAATACTAGAAAAATGTAGGAGAAAATGTCACTGATCTTTCATTAAAAAAGTTTTAAGTAAAATGCAAGGTAATATATCACAAATTAAAAAAATGTAATTGATTACCAGGAAGATAAAGCAAAAGTTTTGCAAGGAACAAAACTCATAAACTAAGCATTAGTACAATTAACATGTTTTCTAAAAACAGCATTAATATTAATATACTAAAAGAAAAACAATACACAGCTTAAGACTACCTTTTTCAAAAAAGAACAAAAATATTGACTGAACATATGCCAATCTATATAATAGCTTTTGGAATCAAACTGCATAATTAAAAATGAGAGAGAACATTGTTGTATCAAATGCATTGAGGTTCAATAATATATGCACTCTTATTTAATATATCATATAAAGTTGAACTTAATAACTGTACTCCAGAAGCATATTATTATCAAAGAATAAAACTTGGAAACAAAATTTAGAAACAAATTTCATATATTGATTTCATATATTCTAATTAAAAATTTTAAACGTTAATACAAGTTCAGTTGAAATTTTGATATGTATACTATGATATAACATGTGTTAATATATTTAAATATTCTTAATACAGAATTTAAAGAACACAAAACCATATGTAGGTGAGTAGATACAGGGAAACAAAGATGGAGATATATAATGAAATACCAATTTGGAGATTATGTATGAATCCCACAAAGAAAAAAGACTACAATTCCAGCTATACAAATACTAACATTGGCCAACTTTAGTAATATTTATTTTCTTTTTAAAATGTTTTCAAATTTTACTTTTTAAATGTAAATTACTTTCACAATGAAAAAATACATATATTAAAATGGATGTTTAAAGAAGATATTAAGGGTAGCATAGTCATTTCTTAATTATATCATTAATTTTCTTTGACTTATAAACAATACACATGTTAACTTGGGTTATAAACATTTTAATTTTTCCAATAAATTTTCAAAATTACCTAGAAAAGCGTATTAGTAATAAGACAGTATGCAAAGTGAATCTAGCATAAATCATCCACCATAGATCTATTTAAAAAAAATTTTGTTTAATTATAGACCATAGATCTATAACACATATTCTGTAGTTGTGAAACAAACTGTCTAAGTCCATTATTCAAACTAACATAATATCAAAGCAGTCATGATGGTTTGACGATAAAAACAGCTTTACTTGCAACAATACAAAACGAAACAAAACCTGCAGCTCCTCTTAGACCACAACCTACAGAAACCTTGTCTTATTTTTGATAACCAAATTTTACTAAAGAGATAGTCATTAAAATTCATTTTTAATAAAAGATATTATTTTTGCATATATGAGAATTTCAGCTGTAGGTAAAAAATAAAGAATATTTTTAATAATAAAAAATATTCAACTAATTAGAATGTATTCATACCATCATTTGTAATATCCATTATAACTGATATTGATAAGTGTTAAAAGGACAATGTAAAAAGATGCCACTAAAGTGAAGCTAAATATCACCTACTTTTATTATTAGATCACAAATGAAAAACATAACTATACTTAGATATCAATTTACAATTTACAAAGTGTCCCTTATTTTTCATTTAATCCCCTTAACAGTCCTTTGAGGTAGCATATCCCCATTATAGAAATATTTATTAATGCATGTATTTTCAATTCATATTTTATTGTACATACACATCAAAGTCATATGTACGTTACCCACACTTATGCTCAGGCAATTGTATTTAATTATCACATTCAATAAAACTAACTAAAAACTGTGTCACACTTAAATAGAAACTCATATTCATAATTTGCCAAATGTTTGCACAGTAAGTGAAAAAAGTTGAGAAAATACAATTTTATAGACACATCTGCATTCTTATCAGCATGCAAAAATCTGTGACATTGGGCTGACTTCCACCAAACCAAAATTTTGTAAGCAGAAGAGAGTGGGAAGAAGGATTGATGTTTTGTGAGTGTTAAAAAAAAAAAAAAAAATGAAATCAGGCTGGGCGCGGTGGTTCATGCCTGTAATCCCACCACTTTGAGAGGCCGAGGCGGGCGGATCATGAGGTCAGGAGTTCGAGACAAGCCTGGCCAATATGGTGAAACCCATCTCCACTAAAAATACAAAAATTACCCAGGTGTAGGGGTGGGTGCCTATAGTCCCAGCTACTCAAGAGTCTGAAGCAGAGGAAACCCTTGAAACCAGGAGGCGGAGGTTACAGTGAGCCAAGATTGCACCACTGTACTCCAGCCTGGGTGACAGAGCAAGACTCTGTCTGAAAAAACAAAACAAAACAAAACAAAAAAACAGGAAAATGTCAAGGCAATAGATATTTTAAATTAAAAACTTAATTATGTCAGGTTTGTAGAAGATCAGATGGTTCTGGGTGTGTGGTCTTATTTCTGAGTTCTCTATTCTGTTCCATTGGTCTATGTGTCTGTTCTTGCACTCTGGTAAAAAGAAGTTAAACAAATTTACAAGAAAAAAGCCCATTAAAAAGTACCAAATGACTTGAACAGACACTTCTCGAAAGAAGGCATACATGCAGCCAACAAGCATGTAAGAATAAAAAACTCAACATCACTGATCATTAGAGAAATGCAAATCAAAACCACAATGAGATACCATTGTGAGTCAAAATGGCTACTATTAAAAAGTCAAAAAATAACAGGTGCTGGTGAGGCTGCAGAGAAAAAGGAGAGCTTTGGTTGGTGGGAGTATAAATTAGTTAAACCATTGTGTAAGACAGTGTGGTGATTCCTCAAAGACCTAGAGGCACAAAGACAATTTGACCTAGCAATCTCATTACTGGATATATAACCAAAGGAATATAAATCATTCTATTATAAACAGACATGCATACATATATTCATTGCAGCACTATTCACAATAGCAAAGACATGGAATCAACCTAAATCCCCATCAATTATAGACTGAATAAACACAATGTGGTACATATACATCATAGAATACTATGCAGCCATAAAAAGGAACAAGATCATGTCCTTTGCAGGGACATGGATGGAGTTGGAAGCCATTGTCCTTAGCAAACTAATGCAGGAACAGAAAACCAAACACCACATGTTCTCAGTTATAAGTGGGAGCTGAACAATGAGAACACACGGACACATGGAGGGAAACAACACACACTTTGGCCTGTTGGAGAGGGAAGTGAGGAGCGAGAGCATCAAGAAGAATAGCTAGTGGATGCTGGGCTTAACACCTAGGTGATGCAATGGTCTCTGCAGCAAACCACCATGACACATGTTTACCTGTGTAACAAACCTGCACATCCTACACATGTACCCCTGAACTTAAAAAAAAAGAAAATAGGGGGAAAATACCCCTTAATTCTAACATGCAGTTTATAGGAAAAAAATAAAATTCCCAAATCACCTCTCTTTAATCTTCCAAAAAAAAACAAAAAACACGTTCCTTTCCTCCTTCACCTACTCAACAATACTAGTTTCTGAACATTTAGAATAAATCATGAATGCAATTTGATTTAATACTAGTGTTTCTGCTTTTGACATATATTTGTGTTTATTTTCATTGGTTTTATTAGGTCTCTCAATGTTGCCTGGGATTTTGGGAAATCACTGGTGTAATAATATCCAGTTGAAATAATAACATTACTATCAATTGTCTCCATTGTCTATGAAAGGCTAATGCAATACAACAAGGGTGAGTTATGTGGTTTTCAGTTTAAGGTTGTAAGGATTGATCAGGGATCACATAATCTCCTTTACTCAAAATCAGGATCAACCATTTCAACGGAAATGACCCACTCTGGCCTATGGATATGATTGTGTCACTGTATTAACAAGATATTGAGAATCAGTGTTATTTTCATTTTAGTGTTCACAAATTACATATTTTTTGAGACAGAGAGGGTCCCTACTAGAGAAATTAGAGAAGTTCTATGATGATTTTCATCATAACTTTGAGGACACTTTAAAAGGCCTAATGCATTGCATTTTAAAAACACTTGAAGATTTTGTAGCTTGTAATATCATTCCATAGCATGCTAAGTAATTTTTTTTTGGAGAAAGCAAGAATTTAAAGAAGAACTTCTTGACAAAAACTTAAAAATCTTAATAAAAAATATAATTTTTATGGTTTAATCTTAAGCATGACTTACTCACTTCTAAGTAAACTTGTTGGGTGATTATATAACTACATTAAGGACACGATAAAATTCAACTTAATTGTACTTAGAAGAAATAAACAATCTTTGCATCTGCTGAAAACATGAAAGTAAAATATCACTGCTGAAGGCATCTAATATCCAGGGAACAGTCATTAAGCTATAAAGAAAATTAAGATGAATCAAAAAAGGAAAAATATTCAGAAGGGAGAAAAGTACAAATGCTTAAACTGAATAATAATAAATCCATGCTTCAGATTCCCTTTATCAATGTTGAAAATAAATTGCTAATCAAAATTCATAGTAATATAAAATCATATGAATACATTATTTTTGCATTAATATTTTCAAATCCTAATGGCTGCCACATGTTTCACTACTATTGTTTCAGTATAAGTCATTTGATACTATGTCATTTATGATAAATACACTGTTTTAACATGCTACTAATCTAGCTGATCATTCTGTTAAATCAGTTCATTGATTTTGTCATATCTCTAAGCTCATGTGTTTGCTTTATCTAATGTTGTCTAATTATAAATTCCAGTTATATTCAGGAAGCCAATGTTCCAAAAGTTGTAGTTTTATCTAGATACCAAATTTTAGTTTTGAGTAACTGATAGGGGCTCAATCCTTTAACCTAAAAGGCAGAAGCACCATGTCAAAAAACCAAAACAACGACAACAAAGAAAACCCAGAATTTGATATATGTTCATTGAGAATAACAATAAATTAGTTTAGTTAAACCAATATCTGAAGCCCAGTACAAATTTTAACAGATGATACATATTTTATGTTATTAGAAATTTACAGCAGTATAGTTAGTAACACAGGCCCACACCACATAACAATATCTCAGTCAGCAGACCATGTACACAACAGTAGTCTCACAGAATATAATGAAGTTGAAAAGTTCCTATTGCCTGGCGATGTTGCAGCCATTTTAAGGTTATAGCACAATGAATTACTCATGTTTTGTGGTGACACTGGCATAAACAATCTATTGCACTTAAAAGTGTAGTGCGTATAATTATGTACAGTACATAATACTTGATACTGATAATAGACAATTATATAAATGATTTATATATTTACTATAATATAATTTTACCATTTAGAGTATATTCCTTTTATTTTTTAAAAAATTAACTGTAAAACAGCCTTGGGTAGGTTCTTCAGGAGATATTCCAGAAGAAGATACTGTTATAGGAGAGGACAGCTCCATGTGTGTTTCTGATCCTGAAGACCTTCCAGTGGGACAACATGTGGAGGTGAAGGATAGTGACAGCGATGATCCTGACCTAGGATAAGTCAGGTCTAGGCTAAGGTGTGTGTTTTTGTCTTATCTTTTAACAAAATGTTTATAAAGCAAGATAAAAAAATAAAATATAGAAAGCTTTATTGAATAAGAATATAAAGAAAGAAAATATTTTTGTACAGTTGTACAATATGTTTGCATTTTAAGCTGTGTCATTGCAAGGGCAAAAAAGTAAAAAAAATTAAAAGTTTATAAAGTAAAATGTGATAGAAGGTAAGGTTAACTTATTATTGAAGAGAAATTATTTTGTATAAATTAAATGTACGTATTTACAAAGTCTACAGCAGTATACAGTACCATCCTAGACCTCCACATTCACCCACTGCTCACTCACTCACTCACCCAGAACAACTTCCAGTCCTGCAAGCTCCATTCCTGGTAAGTGTCCTACACAGGTGTGCCATCTTTAACCTCTTCTACCATATATTGATTGTTACTTTTCTACGTTTCCATATGTTGAGATACATATATACTGGCCATTCTTTTACAATTGCCTCCTAGAGTCAGTACAGTAACATGCTGTACAAGTTTGTAGACTAGGAGCAATAGGCCATACCATGTAGCCTAGGTGTAGTCTGCTATCCCATTTAGATTTGTGTAAGTATATTCTATGATGGCTGCAAAATTGCCTAATGACACACTTCTCAGAAGGCCTCACTGTTGTTAAGAAACACATGATGGTACACGTTGAGAAGGTGGCAAAACTGAACATTAAATTGCCCTTTACACACTACACACTTACATTGCAAGAGAAATGAATGTTTATGAATATCACAATAAAAATAATAATACTGCTTAAGATGTTACAAAGAATAAAATCCCCTTCTTTTCTCGATTTGAGAATGATGTGTACCTCATTCAGTTAAAGTAGCTCTCAGATCAGCTCTGCCTCAGACTATTTTTTTCTTTTTCTTCCAAACCACTGAAAGTATGCACATGCATGATACATATCGCTAAAAGTTTGGACATGAATATCCTACACATAGGACATTGTTTTTAAAATCACAATTACCATGTTGAAGAAAATTAACATTCTTTCTATAACGTAATGTAACATATATTGCATCATTCTAGCTTTTTTCTATTGTCCTGAGCATTTTATGACTTTTTGTTGGTTTCTTTTTTTTTTTTTTTTTTTTTTTTTATTAAATTTTTTTTTAATATTTATGGGTAATAGTAGGTATATATATATATTTGTAGGTGTGAGATATTTTGACACAGGCGTATGATACATAGTAATCCATCAGAGTAACTGGGTATCTTTCCTTAAGCATTTATCAGCTTTTGTTTACAAACATGTCAATTACTCTTTTAGTTTTTTACAATGTACAATACATTTTGTTGACTGTATAAGCCTCTTGTGCTATCAAGTACTCGATCTATCCATTGTATCTAATTTATTTTTGTAGCATTAACCATTCCCAGTTGATTACCTTCCCCTGCCTCTGGTAACCATCCTTCTAATTTCTCTATCTCCGATGAGTTCAATTGTTTAATTTAGCTCCACAGGTAAGTGAGAACATAGGAGTTTTGTCTTTCTGTTTCTGGCTTTCCAAAATTTGCATTTAAAATAATGATCTTCAGTTCCATTAACGTTATTGCAAATGAGTTTGATCTCATTCTTTTTAGGCTGAAATGTGAATGTGAATATGTACCACAACTTTTTTTTTTTTTTTTTTTTATTACTTTAAGTTAGGTACATGTCATAACGTGCAGGTTTGTTACATACGTATACTTAGCCATTTGGTGTGCTGCACCCATCAACTCGCCAGCACCCTCAATTCATCATTATATCATGTATAACTCCCGCAATGCATCCCTCCCTCCTCCCCCACTCCCCCCCCTCCCCGATGATCAGGCCCCAGTCGCTTGATGTTCCCTTCCCGGTCAATGATTCTCATTGTTCAGTTCCCACCTATGAGTGAGAACAGCAGTTGTTGGTTTTCTGTTTCTTGTGATAGTTTGCTAGGAATGATGTTTCCAGCTGCATCCATGTCCCTACAAAGGAATGAAACTCTCCTTTTTATGGCGCATAGTATTCCATGGGTGTATATGTGCCACATTTTCTTAATCCAGTGTCGACAGATGGAAGTTTGGCGTTGATTCCACATCTTTTGTTGTGAATAGCTGCCGCCAATAGAACATACGTGTCATGTGTCTTTGTAGTAGGAATATTTAACCTTTGGATATACCAGTTAGTGGGATGGCTGGTCATAATGGTACATCTAGTTCTAGATCCTTGAGGAACTTGGCCTACTGTTTTCCATAATGGTTGAACTAGTTACATCCCACAACAGTTAAAAAGGTTCCTATTTCCACATCCCCTCCAACACCTGTTGTTTCCTACTTCTTAATGATTGCCATTCTAAACTGGCAGTCTGAGATGGTATTCATTGTGGTTTGGATTTGCATTTCTCTGATGGCGGAGTCGATGATGAGCATTTTTTCTGGTCTGTTGGCTGTATGAGTATCTTTCTTTTGGAGATAATGTCCTCTGTCATATCCTGTTCCCCACTTTTTGATGGGTCAGTTGTTTGTTTTTTTCTCGTATATTTGTTGCAGTTCTTTGTAGATTCGGATATTAGGCCCTTTGTCCAATGAGTAGGTTGCAAAATTTTCTCCACATTCTGTAGGTTGGCTGTTCACTCTGATGGTGTTCTTTTGCTGTGCAAAGCTCTTTAGTTTAATTAGATCCCATTTGTCATTTTGGTTTTGGCTTTTGCTGCCGTTGCTTTTGGTGTTTTAGACATGAAGGGTTTGTTTCTTATCTAGAATTCAATACATTTTTACACAATTATCTGGGTTGCTTATCTTTAGTTCCTTTTTTATTTTTTTAATCTCAACAGTCTCTTTAGCTCTTCTCTCTATGATAGGGGAAGTTTTGATGATTCCCATTCCAGTTTTGTTGTTGAATATACTGCAGTCATATGTCGATGTGCTTCCTGGAGACCAGCTCTGTTACACGTTTCATAGTAACATACAGTAAGTCTTCTTGTAGCACCTCCCACCACATAAGGTCAGGAGGCATTCCATGTGTTCACATTTTAGGAGGTGATAAATTGCATGAAGGTGTTCACCATCCGATTGTGTCACAGTAAAGGAACCTATTTTACCTTGAAATTGATACTTACATTTTGGTGGAACACTTTGAGACCATTTAAGTATTCTGTCATCCAACCACCTGTCACCCAATTGAAGGTTGCTGCCTGAAGCAATTTCACTTGAAAGTTAGTTCTAAAATGAAGAGATTCCAACAGTATCATTTCTTCTTTATTTATTACCCAGCATTTTCTGTAAAAACTTCCATCTTTCTTTTCTTCTTCTATGTCTCAAACTTTTAAGTTATCCATATAGTCATTATTTTTTGTGTTAAATATGTTTAACACATTACTGTGGTAGTCATTTCCATAAACAAATAAATGGAGCTTGTATTTTCACTTGAAAATGAAAATATTAGACCTGGAATCCTGTATTTCTCCGAGTAGCAGTCTCTGGTTCATTTAGTGGAAATGAACATTGGAAATCAAGATCTGGGCACTAGGTATCTCCTTACTCCTCGGTCCTTGCACTAGGCCCTTACAGTGGTCATACATATATACCACGAGTTCATAGTGATGCCTCCAGTGAAAAGCTACCTTCCAGCATACTTGCCACCAACTGAAATGCCTCTAGTGAAAAGCTACATTCCAGCATACTTGCATCAACTGAAGCATTTGAGTTGTTTGCTACTCCCTTCTCACCAGGTCCAATAAGCATAACATCATCCCCGAAATGTATGAAAATTTTAAAAGTTCCTGCAGGCTGCATCATGATTGAGAGCAAAAAAGTTTAAACAGACCTGCAATAAAATACCGAAGGTGTGCAGCTGCCCTGTGAAATAAAGACAAATTGCTTCTGATTATCTCCCTGAATTTTGGTAGAAAACAGATTCGTTAGGTGAATAGATGCATACAGAGTCCCAGCAAGCAGCGCAAAGGTATAAGATCAAAATAACAACTGTAATTTATCAGCATATGATTAAGTGGACAAATATCCAATTTCATTTTACAAGACCTATCTTCTACACTGGCCAAATACAGAGTTAAAAAATGAGGATGCAATAGGAATCTAGCTTGCAAGACTTTGTTAAGTGGCACTAACATCTACAATCCCTCACCAATGCAATGTTGTTTTTAGTATAATGTTTTAATGAGGGGTTAGGAAGCAATTATTTTTACCTTAATAGCCCACACTCCATGATCAAGGAAGCCTGAGTATCTGTTAAGATATTTTAATTTAAATAGATTAAGCATATTTATATCTCCCTTACCTATTCTGAGATTAAGAAAATAACTGCAGAATGCACTCAGGTCAAGACTCTTACTAAACCTGTATAAATTACAGAGTGACCACTTTGTGTCTTTATTGATGAAGATTTTTATCTTTAGGTATTAATGTTAGTTCAGATTTAACATCTAATGATCTCTAGATTATTTCTCCTACCAAAGTACTGACGCCTTCATCAATGTCCACCACATCTGCTAATAATGTTTTACTAAAGATTCAGTGTGTACACAGGTGGCGTTGTTTCCTTTTTTTTTTTTTCAAAAGACAGACACTCCTTCAATCAAGGAGCTCTGCGTCTGTAGACATACATTGTCTGACACCTAGGTAAGAGGCTGAGATTCTCCACTGTAATTCTTCTGCTTGGATTTCTCCCCACCAAACATGGACCTCTTTGCTTGTACAGGCAGGAGTTATCTTAGTAAATTGTAATATGTTTCATTCCTCTGGATTCATTCATAGGGATTAATTAGGCACAAGTAATCACTGAATTTCACAACGCTTTCATTATTTCTATGTCTCCATTACTTTTCACAGTAATAGTGCTCTGTCTTTCACTGTTAGGAATCACCATTTGATCTTTATTACTCTTCTTCCCTTGAAATTGAAGAGCCAAATTTCACAGTGCTTCTCCTTTCACGATCTCTAGTCTACACAGAGTAGAGGATAATGTGGTTATAAAGTAGCTGTGCTGGTTCCACATAATCTATCCATTCCAACATTCTGAGCCAGGAAACTTCTGGTATTTCAACTCCGCTCTCTTTATAGAACCACATACTCCAGGTTTCAATTAACCAACCTCTCAGACTCTCAGGTACTAGACACAGTATATTAATTCTCAAATCTACAGTCAGTGTAAGAATATCTAATCTACTTAGCCTAATCTAGTTTTAAGTTTCTCTGCTCCATTTAATAACTTTATGGCTAATCTGTTAAGCAAACTTCTGATACTTCAACTTAGCATGATTTTGATAATACTATAGTTCAACCTGTGGCCATAAGTATTCACTTCATTCCCATGCTTTCATAACCCCCCAAATCTCCTCCACTTGCAAAGACAGGCTTAGAAGCCAGGTTTTTGTACTCTTCATCAGGTTCGGATATGTCTCATTAGACATGACTCTTAATCCAGAGTCATCTAGAATAAAAAGTATTACTTGCCTTCATCACACTCATTATACAATTGCTGAATGGGCAACGTAATCCAAGTTATACAGCCAGGCCTGAGTTCAAGTGTGGGGAAAAATGTAATGCTACCATGGGCCCAACCCATGGAGAGTCTGAAGGACTGGCCCATGCTGCAGTCTCCTCCATTTTTGTACTGCACCCCTTTTACAAAACATTTTTTTCCTTTTTTAAAATTAAAAAAATGAATACATTTTCTGGGATTGTTAAAGGCTGCAAGTAAAGATGAAGAACATTCATCTACAACCATAAGATTTGTAGTCCCAATAAAAACCAAAGGTCCTGACTTTAATGTAATATTGTATCAGCTTACAAACAGGAAAATAAAAATCAGAAACAGTAAATTATTAAGATTTAGAAAATCCTAGAAAGCCCATTTGTTACCAGTGGGAAAATGCCTCTACCATTCCACATAAAAAGTATTGAAATTGTTCCTTTGGAACATGTATGTTCTTTTAAACGCTTAGTAGCACTTTAGGGCTCTTTGCTCTTTGATTTGACTTAAGATCTACCCTCTTAAACTTTGCATTAATTAATTTAATTACTTTCAAAGCAAACAGATACTTAAAAGCTTATATGGATATAGAAACTTACATAACTTTGGCAAATAGCCAATGTAAACCAACTTTATCATTTGTGATTCCATTTCAAAAACGTGCCAGCACTATATGACAAAACCTGTTAAAACTTCCTCACATGACCTGAATCCTAAAACTAACACAGCATAAAATTTCAATTCTAATTCAAAAATGTGACTTTAACTTATTCAAACAGAACCCCTTGTTAACTCTCTTGTAATTGATAATTTATAATATATGGCTAATTATCTAGTGAGAAGAACTGAAGATTAGTGTTGAGTGATTATTTTTCTTTATGTGTATCTGAGCATTTAATTAAATAGGTTAGGCCAAATGATCCTGGAACTTTACAATTGAATATAACTACAAGTGTCTCTATTTTAAATATCTATATCTTTAAATCCAAAGTTCTTTGGATGAAATTCCATGTCTAAGATCAAACAGAAGGGCAGCAGAGGTGAAAGGAAACCCTAGGTAAACACACTTTCCCACAACCACATTTAGCTTGAATTTTCAATGGAATCAGAAATAATAAACAGAAAGCCTATCTTATTAATTTTTTTCTGCAAAATTGGTCTCTGAGAAATAAATTTTGTTACAGGGCAATAATTGGGTCCAACATACAATTTTAAAAATACCGGAAGACGCTGATATATCTAGAATAAAAGACAACACAAAAGAAACTGGTAGGAATCATTAAAAATGAACTAAAATATAAATTGCTGAATTGGTACTCAATATCTTAAGGCTACTCTAGTTCACTGTAATGTCATTATAGCATTGATGAGTGTGGGAAAAGCCTAAGAAATGCTCCTAGTGTGACATTGATAGATGTGGGAAGGACATGTGATTTTTTTCAGGCTGATAGATTTTTTTTGAACCCATCTGCAAGGCTGCTTTACAGGAAATGACAATCTTCTCTGCTAGTTAAAGAAAATGATTGTATCTGGCCCAAAGATAGACTTTTAATAATGAAACCAGTTGTTTGTATCTGTTTTCTATTGATTTTTTTGAGAGAATATAATTATCCTAGCTGAGAAATTTCTTGCCACCCTGTGTCATTGTTTCTCACAGCCTAAACCATTTTGGTGTGACAGATTCCACCCTCTGATTACAGCAGAAAGGAAATCCCAACCCTCAGCCAAGCCCACTGGCTCTGCTTCTCTCCTCCTTTCTCCCCCCAGCTCCTGTGGCTTATTTGACTGGTCTCCAAGAGGCTACACACTCTGCCTGGCCCCCTCACCTCCACTGAGGAACTGAAGGAACAGGAAGCTGCAAATCACAGCCAAGACACGGGTAGCTGGGGAGGCCCTCTTCACATACGTGGGTCAGATGGAGATCGACTTCAGGAATTATCCCCTGCCTCTGAACTGCATGATTCCTCAATGAGTTGGGAAAGACATCAATAAGTAGGCCCTATTCTTGCTTATATTTGTAGAGGGTGCCTAGATCATTCTCTGTTTCATGAGAAGTAAAAGGATTGTTTCCCCCACTGTAAATGTGCCAGGGTGCCTTTTCATTAATGTTTTCTCACTTGCTTCAACATTCAGCTGCTTGTCAGAGATTCAGTGACTAAGAAACCACAATAAAGACAGAAACATTTCTCCAAGCAATACTCTATACCTATTTGCAGTTTGCTCTCATCCAGACAAATTTCCCTGTTGTTTGTGCTGTTATTCAGGGGAACGTATAAAACAGAACCAGTCATTTCTGGGGAAGAACTAGCAAACCATTTTAGATCATGTGTAACATTGTACACCAGGCAGTAATCTAAATCACTTTAATTTATCTTCCCACAAAATATATGTTACCTGCCATGTAATTAAAACTCTCCAAAGTTATCTACAATAAAACTGTAACTGCCTGGGACAAACATAATAAATTATAGGGAATCCTATTAAGTAATGATAATCAATTGTTAATTGAATAAATTTGTGGTGAATGCCATTTAGACGCTTGTAGATTTTAAAAATAACTTGAGGATTCATTAATGGGCAGTGTCATCTCATATAGGTAAATCTAATTTGGAATGTTTAGAAAAGGCATGGGAAAGTATAATAGGCGATGATAAAAAGGAAAGCTATAATCACATTTCAACTATGAAAGAGCACAGTAGTGCTGAAAAATTCAAAACAAAGTGTTAGAAATGTAAAACTGCAAGCCACTGTGGTTACTTATACACTGTTAATTACAGGATTTTTCAGCCCTAGAACCACTTTAATTTTGTCTTCAGACTTTAAACTGTGAGTCTCTGGGGGAGTTCTCAATCCACTCTTCTAACTCTCACGTCAGCCTTATTTCATGGCCCAGTTAATCAGATTCAGATTAACGATCCTTTTTGTACCCTATAACATAAAAGTTGGTCACAAGTGATAAGATATTTATGTTGAAAGCAGTCTACCAACATTCCACATATTGAGATGTTGAAATGTACAGATGGAAACATAGATACATTGATATAGAATCAAAATCTGTATCTATATAGGTGATTTGTGTATCTGACATACTTTCTAATTGGCTACTGCAGGATAAAATTGATTTATTTCTTATAAGTCTGATTGCAACAATTTCCAGGAAAATGATTTATTATAATGACAGAGATACATTGACAGTTCAATAACACTGATCAATGATACTAACCAATGGATAAATGGTAAGTGCTATGCTTTGGAATGGCATAGAGGCATTGACTACTGAAAAGTCATTCTCAGAAGTCTCCAAGTGTGAAATAGTGTGTGGGTATAAATGTCAATCCCGTTGTTCATCCTTCACTTTGGAATGCAACTTCACTTTTTCATAAGTGACTATTTGTCACTTTCTCTGCTGGAATTCATATAGCCAAGAGTGTTTTCCTTACAAGTGTTGGGTTTTCGTTTTTGTTTAAATCTCTTTTCTAGCTAGGAAGTGATCTTCTACCAAACCACCTCTTATCACACACTTTTCTTCTTCAGCTTCCTAATGGAATTGGTCAGGGAGTGCTAATTGCTATAATAATACCCTTAAAATCTCAGTGGCTAAACAACACAATTTTACTTATCATTTAATTCTAATTACAATAAGGGCCAATGGCTGAGTGGGGTGGAGCTTTGGGACAGATTCAAATCCCTTTAATCTAGTAACTCCACAGCCTTCTGCAGCTTAGAATCCTCCTTTGTAGCCTCTACAAGCATCAAGCAGGCAATACGGAGGGAGAGGATCAGCTCAGAAAGGCACAGACCTACTTTCCTGTAGATTTTTATGCTTAGAACACAGTTATTTAACCTCATTATTCCACCGGGAGGCTGCAGAATATAATTTTTCTGTGAGCCAAGAAAAAAAAAGTAAACAAATAGCATTATCTTTTTCATACACACACACAAAGTGTTATTTCAAAGTCTTATTTTCACTTCTCTTCCTAAATCTTTACTAAAATGATATTACCCTTAAAATAGACTGTATGGGTATTAATTATTTTCAGATTTTTACTTTCTGGTGTTCTCTACCTTTCACAATTTCTAAAAGTAATGAAAAAATAATAATAACTTTTTTCCCACTAGCCAAAGGCAAATTTAATAAGTTTCCCTTTGATTGCATACATTTTGATAAATTTGTTGACCAGATCCTCAGTAAACCTCTCTTAGAAAACTTGCATGTAAATGAGTAATTATCACTTCATGATGAAGAGTCACCAATGCTTGTTTTACATTCACCTTGTTTATATACATACAGAGATATTTAGTTTGCTGCAGAATTGTATCTAGTAACTAAGGGTCAAAGTTTCATAACAAGTATTGAAAAAACTGATATTAATCTACAGATGTGGTATAGTATGAAATTCACTTTTTATTTTGTTCAATTTAAGGTAGCCTCAGGACTTCTTGTTTTTATGAAATAAAAGGAATAAGGGATAAGTTAAGGGGCACATGAAGAAAAAATCCATCTTAATTTGAAGTCTCTCTCAAAGCAGACCCTGAAATAGGACTTGGGTGCATGTAGTTTCTATGGAAGAAGATCTCAGAAAGCACAAGCAAGAGAAAGGAAGAATAAGATAGGAAATAGAAAAAGGCTAATACAATTTATGTTACCTGTCAACTTACTACTGCAGGCAACTAAGGCACAGTCATACTGGGAAAGCTTTGAGAAACCAAGTTGAATTTCCCCTGAAGGCATAGGGCAGCTTGGGTATTCAGCTGTCTGTTCACATCCCACCCCTTCTATCCTAGCAAGTGCCAATTGTCCCAGCTAAGACAAGCTCCAGGGATACTCTTAAAATCAGAGAAACAGATAGGAATGGGGGACTTGGCGGGGGACAAAGTAAAATGTTAGAAAATACTGAAATTGAATCTGGATAGAGACTTTCTCAATGCCTATTGTACCATTTCTTCATCTTTCCTGTATCTCAGAAAAAAAAAAAAATCATTATAAAATGTTGGCAGAAAAGAAAGAAAATATTTCATGCAAAACAGTATGTCAATGACAGGCTTGTATGTTTACCAACATTAAGCAGTAGGAGCTATCATCTTAAAAATATTGTACATGGGTATTTAAATTTTTTTAAAGTTCTAAATATGTACATAATTATCCTAAATAAAAAATGAGCATTCTAAGTCTCTTTCAAAATACTCTTTTCAGTAAAACAGTATATTTATGATGTTCAAATTCTTATTACAAGATCTACACAAGGCATGAAGAGAAACAGATACACTGGGAACACTGAAAAATTGTATGCAAAATGTCAGAAGCTTGGGCCCTGGGAAATTTATTTTTAATTCCACGAAGACAGTGAGTTAAAATATAGGCATATGTCAGTTGCATCTGATGAGGCTCTCTTGGTAGTCACAGTGGATGATGAAAAAATCCCCTCTCTTGTGAAATAAAACTGATCACTAGTGAGATTTTCAAAGGACAATTAGGAAGAGTCAAAGCTATCTCCTGACTTAGCTCCTACTTTACTTAAGAAGTTACCTCACATACGACCCTACTGTAAGTGCAGACCTTATTCAAATGAGTATATATAGGGAAATATATATTCAGCTCAGGAACTAAAGTTCCACTTTAAATAGGTGATGGTTATGCAATGTATGGTTGCAAAGTGGACATTGAAATATATCATGTAAATAAAAACAAAAAAGATATTTCTTATAAAATTCCTCATATATTAGATCAAACAGTTGTCATATGTTTTGGTTTTTGTACTCTAAACTTCAGATCTTGATCAAAATCTAAGGACTAACTGAAGACTATTCCTCAATTTTATTAACAAGAACAACAACAACAAAAATCTGAATACTTGTAAATCAACAGAACACAGTGTTACTTATGGGAAGGCCTATATTTGTAGATAAATGCATGCTCGGACAAAAGAAGCCCTCTACTCCTTTCCACCTAAGTTATTAAAGTATGAAGTTAGGTCAAGACAAAAGGCTCAAGTCTTGATACCAAGCCAATGTTTAATTTGCCTTGGATTATTACTTTGCTTATATATGACATACAAATCTTATGAAAGAAAATCGTTGGCAAGAAAAATATTAATATATTATTGTTCTCCTTGGAATTATATAATGCCATAACTATGCAAACAAGGTCAAAATTGAACACTCCTGTTCCTGATAAACAGCATCAGTTTATATTTCTGAAAACCCCTAATAAAGTATGTATACGATTAGTTAGAAGAAAAAGATGGATTTTCCAGGAATAAGTCCATTGTTGAATGTCTCCATCATTTTTAACATTTCTGAATGTGAAATATGTTTTAACATTAGTGGCTTTTTCCCTGAAAATGGCCCACGTTTATATCTCTTTCTAGGAGTATATGAAATAATCATGTTTTTTTTTTTTTTTTTTTTTTTTTTTTTTTTTTTTTTACAGTCAATAATGGTTTGAATCCATTGGGACTTCCATGGCATGAATCATCATCTAACCAATCCTAATCAATTCTGTGAATAACTTACTAAAACGAAGTCTATGTCAAATGAATGGAAAAAAAATTATCAGACATTTTAGTAGTCAGCAGAATAAATAGGATCTTCCTGAGAAAAGCAATTGGATACATATGAGTATGTGAATCAGATTTGATGACATTAACAAAGATACCATTAATGTATTCTGTTTAGATGCTATCAAAGGTATGGTTGTTTTTATCATTTTGGCATGTTTTGGATGCAAATATCAGAAAATACAACACAAATAGGTTTACTTTTTTGGCTTGTGTAATTGGAAAAAAACAGGGTTTATCAAGGCTTATCTGACTCAATAGGCACCATCAGAATCTGGCTTCTTTCATTTTCTCTGCTCTTTTCCTTGTTAATTACATTATCAGGCTCCATCTGGGGGCAAAACGGCTTTATCTTCTCTGTTGCAAACTGCCTGCCTGAGTACTGAAGGCATGCCTCAAAAATTTCAAATCAGCTATTTTAAATGCATTAAACAAGCTAAAGAAAATCATGTCCAAAGAACTAAAGGAAAGTATGAGACTGATGTTTCATGAGACTGAGAATATTAATAAAAAGATAGGTATTATAAAAAATGGAATTGTGAAGTTGAAAACTACAGTAACTGAAATGAAAAATTCACTAGAAAGACTGAAGAGCAGCTGTGAGCAGGCAAGAGAAACATTTAAAAACAATAATTAATGGGTAAAAAGTGTGATATATAATGAAATGATTTTCAGTCATAGAAAGATTAAATCCCTCTTACATGCTACAACATGAATGAACTTTTCAAACATTATGCTATGTGATAAAAGTCAGACACAGAAGGCCACTTATTGTATTATTTCATTTGTTCAAAATATCCAGAATATGTACAACCACAGATACAGATTGTGATTGTGGTTGTCTGGGTATGTGTGGAGGGGAAATTTACAGCTATCTGATAATAGATACAGAGTTTCCTTTGTGGGTGATTAAAATGTTGTAGAAATAGCTAGTGGTTATGGTTGCACAATGGTAAACATGCTAAAAACCATGAAGATTTTCACTCTAAAATGATGAATATTGTTATGAGAAACATAAATCAATTTTAAATTTTTTTTTAAAGTTATAAAGTCAAAACTCTGACAGCATGTTGAAATTAAAGGATACATTCGGAAGTTAATTAAACAGGAAGTAAAATGATTGAGTTATTTCAGAATAAACCAATGATCAGTTTCTACTGACAGTAAATTTGAGGAAGCTGGGAATATCTACTCATTCTGTATAATCAAGGAATAGTCACCTTGGAGAATATCCAAATTATTAAAATGAGAAAAAGACCAGAAACAATGTGCAATTTTAGTTCTAACTCCTTGAAATCACATCTATGTTGCTTGACTTATGGTAGTCAAGAGTTTATGTGGGATTCTGGAATGACTTACCTTTTAAGTCACTTGCTTTAAAGTAGAAACATTAAAATCACCTGCTGTAATATCTGTGCTGAGCTGATAGGTGTATCAAGACTTCCAAGTGTATGACTGAGAGAGAAAATTGGCTGAAAATATGGGCAGCCCCCCAAATGGTAGATGTTTCCAGAAAGAGAAAGTGGAATGAATCATTCGGATTGGACAGGCCTCTCAATTCGGGGAAGCTGGGCATTCTGCTGTACGATAGTCCACAAGCTTCTCAACACCCACGCAATCAGAGAGAAAAGGACAAAAATCATCTGAAATCTGGCATATTACAGAACATTCAGTAACAATTCCATGTGCGATTGCTGAATTTTAGTTTTAAAATTATTTTCATTTGATTCACTTTTGTTTGTTTTCTGAAAAATTAGAGAGATACCCACAAAAAAGCCTGTCCCACAGGGGACATGAGGTTCAGATATAATCACTGCTGCACTCACTGAGTATCAGTTACTCCAGTTGATATTTTAAATGACTTTAATCTTTAAATTAAATATTTGAATGATCTATTTTGTTTCATTTTATGAATGAGAAAACTGGACCTCAGAAAGGTTACGTAAATCCCTTAGGATTATAAATGTAAAATCTACGGTTGAAACCCAGTATTATCAGACTCTAAGTACAGTTTGCTGTTTGCTCCTTGAATATACCTTCATAAAATGAAAGATGTCCTTCACACTATGTGCATCCCCTTTCTGGAAATTAATATCATAAATGACTAGATTATGTGCCAGATACTGTATGGTAATGGTTAAAAACTGAGTGACGACTGAATAAGCATGACTAAAAAAATTAGAGCTGATAATTTCTGAAATCTACAGAGAAAATTTCAGATGATACTTAGAAAATAAGACATAAGTAAAAGATATTTTAGCACAAGTATATTTGCTAGAACAAATTTTACTTTAACAGAGATAAATTTATTCTGCATAATTCATAGAATTCATAAGGAATTCTGCTTGTTTTAGCTATCTCTTTGGCTTTTGTCATGAAAGCATAATTAACTATAAAAGAAAATTTCCGTATAGCATGTTCTATGAGAACCTGAAAAGAGAGCATTAGAAGATTGTCACACCAGAGATCTATTTTAAGACCATTTATATAAGACATCCCAGATAATTATACTGTAGAAGGTATCTTTTCCTATCTTTAGGCAGCATTTTAAGTAACAAATGCAGAACAAAACCATCAAAGTCAGTAAAAATAAAATGTGATCACTTTTCACAGTGATTCTTGGAGAAACTACATAATGCCTAAAGCAGCCTAAAAACTACTTAGGATAGGTTAAATAAAGTAAACATGGCTTATTAGATTTCCACAGTTAGTAGTCTACATAGTCTAACGTGTTATAGACAAAACCTCTGTATTATGTTTTACAGAGTAACTCCTACCTCATCACTTCCAATCAAATTTATTGCATTTACTAAACATCAGTAACCTGTCAGCTGTTAATCATCTAGTCAATGAGCTGGTTGAGTGGGTTATCAGGTGATTCCAATTCAGAAAAGATAGCTCATCTCCATGACAACCTTTTGCTTCTGTTTTGTCTCTAATTCTGTTTTGCCTCCTTGAATACTAAGTTTAAATGGAAAGACATTGGAAATAATGATATCTTGTAGGAAAAAAAGTCCCATGTACAAATAAGAGTATCTCTTTCTAATAAGAACAACTATTCCAAAATTGCATACTTTTGAATGTTACATATGATGAAAACTCTATGGTGATACGGCTATGATTCTTTTAGAATAATTTCTGTAACAGGAACCACGTAAATGTTAATACTCAGAGAATCTGGGCATGCATGATTTAAGAATAACGGGACAAGACAAGGCTATAATGTCTTTGTAGGCTATATAGAAGACAAGGCTATAATGTCTTTATTTTCAAGAACATCTCTGACGGACTAACAAAAAAGAATAAGGCTTTCATAGATCACATTTAACCAACAAAAATATGGAATGTTTAGTTAATCATGTTTTACAGTGATGTCCCAAATCTTACATATGGCATATGTATAGTAAAACATGTAATGTGGTTTGGCTGTGTCCCCACCCAAATCTCATCTTGAATTGTTGTTCTGATACCCCCCACATGTCATGGGAGGGACTTGGTGGGAAGCAGTTGAATCATGGGGGTAGTTACCGCCATGCTGTTCTCATGATAGTGAGTTCTCACGAGATCTGATGGTTTTATAAGGGGCTTTTCCCACTTTGCTTGGTGCTTCTCTTTCCTGCCGCTGAAACAGGAAAAGTTCCTTTGTCTCCCCCGCAGCATGTGCGATGACGGTGGAGCTCGCTTGTTCAGTGCCCCGCTGCTCAAACCTCTAGGGGAGCAGATGGGCAGACTGTGGGGCTCCGACCCCAAGGCAGTGTCTACTGGTGAATGTGTACAGCTGAGGCCCCAGTGGGTGTGTGTTACAGGGTGCTCTTTTAGTTCAGCCGTCCATAGGCAGCTTGTGTTTCCCAGCTTAATTAGACCCTCTACCTTGTTGCAAGGACAGAGGGCTTTCTGTATCCCGGGGTTCTTGCCTTGGTGTATCGGAAGAATCAGATCCCGCGTGGGCTCGGAGGATGAGTGCAAGGTTTTATTAAGTGGAAGTAGCTCTCAGCAGATGGGGAAGCCAGAAGGGAGATGGTCTTCCCATGGAGTCAGGCAGCCAAGCACCTGACTCTTCTCTGACACCTGCTCCCCAACCCCCCAATAACGGCATCATTCCACCAGTCAATGCTGAGCCCGCCTGCGTGCTGGCATCTGTCAGTGTGCTCTTCCGCCAGCGTGCTCCCTTCAACAACCTCTTGACGTCCAGCCACTTGTGTCTTCTTCCACTGATCCACTCCTCTCCACGTCCAGCCTCTTATGTGCCGGCCTGCTAGGTTCTTGAGGTTTTTATAGGCACAGAATGGGAGCCTGCTGGGCCAGGGTAGTCTTGGGAAACGCAACATTTGGGCGTGAAGGCATGAGTGACTGTCCTCACCTAGGCCCCTGGGCACAGGCCGGGGGAGGAGCCTTCACCAGGGACCACGTCCTTCCTCGGCACTTCCTTGCCCCCTCTCCTCTATCACGCCGCGTGAAGAAGGCCGTTGTTTGCTATCTCTTGGACCGCGATTGTCAAGTTTCCCGATGCCTCCCTAGCGCTGCAGAACTATGAAACCTGTTGCCTTTACAAATTACCCAGTCTCAGGCAGTTCTTTATAGCAGTATGAGAACGAACGAATACAACATTATTTGTTGTTTATCTAAAATTTAGATTTTTCTAGGTATGCTGTATCTTATATGTCAGCCTTAGATTCAGAGTGAGTTGGCAGAATCGCAGACATAAACTAACAAATCCCCAGGCTCCAGGTCCATAAGCTCGCTGCAGGCAGTTGCTATAAGCTTTCTGCATTGTTCTTTAAGTAAATACTTGTGATTATTCTCAGCCAGACAACCATATAAAACCCCAATTCTTTGTCTAAAATATTTTTTCAGATATTTTAGAAATAAATTATATTCAAATATATAATAGGACTAGGAGCAATTATATTGGTAGATTTAAATGGATAAAAACTCAAGGGGAAAATTAGACTCAATTTATTGTATTTGTTAACAAAGTTACTTTGCACAATAAATGCTTCAAAAATCAAGTCTATTCTTTTAGTGAGGCATTTTGTAAACACTTATATGGACATGGTGTGAAGTTTTATTCCATTTCTACTTCTGATATTGAGTAATTTACAGATATTCAGCTAACATATTATTTAATGATTTAATCTTTTCTTTGCCTTTTCTCAATCACCTATCATTTTACTGTTCGGAATTCATTCTTATCTCCATCTTAAAAGGAAATAAAAATAATAAAATTCAACGGACCAGCTATTTGATGCATACCATTAATTTAAATCCTTAAATATTGAAGCCGTTTTCCATTCTCCATCTGGCTTATTTTTCCTAGTACCAAGGCTAAATGACATTTGGCAGCCTCTAATTTAAACTTGCTACTAAAACATTATCTGCCAAAACTAACACTACACTTATACTTCAAGAATATTCATGAAACTGACACTTCAAGTATTTATATATGTTTCAAATATATATATTTAAATAACATTATATATTACAAATTTCACAAGTAGAAAATGCTTAATTTAAATGTTGATATTAAAAATGTATATGTACATATATGCACACATGTGAATACATATGCATACCAATTATATTTGCATCTATTTATATAACCATATATAAACTTTTATATGATTATAACATGCTAGTGACATTTGTTTTACTATATTTATACATAGGAAATTAAGCAGGTTTAATGCATCTTAATAATTTTAGAGAGCTTTGCCTAGCATTTACATAAAACATAATCAAGAATAAGTAAATATCATTTTAAATATTAGTTAAATCAATATAAGCAAAGGATCATGTATTTATGTCTGTATTATAGCTCTATATCTGTATAAAAAGATAACTATTCAATCCCGAATATAATATACACACTGAACTTTTGCCAATCACTCGTAATAGGTTGGTTATAAAATTTTAAAATTATACTATATTAGAAAATAAAATGAGAAAATAAAATTCTTAACTGAAAGATTATGGTAAAACTTTTTTGAAGAGTATCCACCTGCAACATGAGAATTTTATTTTTGATATTCTCTTTCTCTACAGATCTAAGTGAATAGGCAAATATAAGACAGATGTTGACTGAATTTCACCCTCTGGAAATAATGGTTAGGTTAATAACTTGACCTCCCTCTTAGAAGGAAAATTGAAGCCATTCTTCCACTTGGTTTAGACAGTGACCATGAAAAGAAGTTATTAGATGCAATGTAATGAAGACCACAACATTTTTGTCATGAGCAAGTCTATCACTGGCAGAACAAAATTTTTACTCAAAATTTGAGACTGTCCTTCAATGAAGCAAATTTAATCAAATAGTAGAGAAACCTAAACTGAGGAGTACAGAAGGAAATGCTGGTCAAGAAGACTCCAGAAAAAATGTCTGAAGACTCACTTTCGTTTGTTTTTGTGTTTTTAAATGACACCATTGCAGAGTCAATTTAGGTGTGAACTGTAGTACTTCATATAGGAAGAATATGATGTGAGTAGGCCCAGAAGGCACACACGTGCTAGTTATATTAGCAATGTGTTAGTTGTGTAGCCCCAGTAAAGAGTTTGAGAATGAAGAATCAGACATGGTGCACAGGTGGTTCTGCCTGATATATGGGCACTACTCAGAAGAGGACTGTTTCAGCATGATAGTCCTACTCATGGGAGGCCCTAAAAAACACTGCTGAAAGAAAATCCTCCTAGTTGGCATTACTTGGAGCAGTGAACCTATTGTTTTGCCTAGAAAGAGAAAGCGACATCACTTAAAAGCAGATCTACATCAATACATGGGCAGTGGCTATTAATTTATACGAATATGTACTTAGAAGAAACACAATTGGAAAATTGGTGACAAAAAATTCTGGGGACTACCCTATGCTACAACATCCTTCTCTGAGGAAATATGCAGCTAGGTTGATTGCACTGGTCTTGTTGATTGCATTGGACCCTTTTCATCAAGAAAAGAGCAAGACTTTGTTCACATGGGTGTAGACACTCTGGATACAGATTTGTCTTCCTGTTTATAATGCACCTGCTGAAATCACCATTCAAAGATTTACAACAGCATTATTCATTGTTGTGTTATTTACCATAGCATTGCTTCTGATCAGATAATTCACTTTACTGCATATAAAAAGCATGACAATGGATTTGGGGATATGGAATTCACTGGACTCAATGTTTCATGTTACCTTGAAGCAGCTGGCTTGGTGGAATGGAGGGCTGATCTTTAGATCACTTGATAATAGTGACAACTGGATAACAACATTTTGTGGACATAAGGGAACATCCTTTATATTTCTCCCACAGCCAGGATGTAAGGGTGTGGTAATCAAGGGAGGAAAATATGAGTAGGTCCTCTTCATATTACACCTGCTTATTTATTAGAAAAAATTCCTTTTCATGAGTATTAGGGTCTTTGTTAGTGTAGAGGTCTTAGCTTCTAAGGGCAGAATCCTCCCCTTAGTGAACTGAGTAATGATTCCGTTAAACTAGAAGCTTAGACTGCCACTTGGCCACTTTGGTCTCCTTGGACTCCCAAGATGGTAGGCATAGGAAGGGGTGATTATACTGAACAAAGTGACTGGATTCATGAATATAAATAAATAAATAAAGTTGCTACTAAAACATGAAGGAGGGAGAAGTATGTCTGGAATTCACATGATTCCCTGTGGAGTCTCTTAATTATCCCATGTTCTGTGTTAAAATTAATGGATAACCCAATATGGGCAGATTCCAGAAATGAATGTTTGTTCAGTGTTTGGAAGGTGGAAGCAAATCAGCAAATCATGATACTCTGAGGGCTTCTTTGATGAGACACAGAGGTGCTGGCCAAGTCCAACTTTTCATTGCTCTACATTCCTCCATGCCCAGCTCTTTCTCTGACCCCTGCTGTGCTCATCAACAGCCACAGCAAGGCCACCACCTGATGCAGAGCCTGACACACATCTAGGCATCAGTTCTTTTTCATGATTATATTGAAGCCGCTGCACGTGCCTGGCTTCACACCTTTCTCTGCAAGCTCATCTTATGCACTCACCACATCACAGTGCTTCACAGAGATGGGTTAGGACTTCTCTGATCCTTCACATTCTCTTTCCTGACTTCACCATCCCACCTCCTTCTACTACCGAGCAAAGTCTAATTCCAACAATAAATCTCTTATTTATCAATACTGATAGTGGTTCCTCTTTCTTGATCAAATACTGATTGATCTAAATTAAAGCTCTAAATTAAAGCCAAAAATTTCAAGCAGATTTTTTCCTCGTTCACTTACCAAGAATTTTGTTTTCTGCATGGAAGTTTATTTTCAGACAAATCACTTGCTTTTCTGCCAAATAAATCCTCACTCCATCAAATACAAGCATCAACATTGTTTAGACATAAATTACCAAAAGCAAATACGTTATGGAAAGGAAGTTGAACGTGCATATTCAACCAGCTTCAATATGGAAACTTCACTGTGTCCTACCTCCCCAGCCACCATCTGCCCATCCGGCACCTATCTGATTCATTAGAGGGACTCAACCAATTAAAGGAAGAAAAATATCTTTTCCTGTACAGAAATAAAGATTCCTTCACTTCTAAGAATTGTTTAAAACCAGATTTCATTACCTTGAGGTAAACAAAATTCATCTGTAGTTTGATAAACCATTTGGACTCTTGAAAGTTTTTCCTTCAGCTCTATTGGTGACAAAGAAAAATAGTGTGTATGTGTGTGTGTGGTGTGCGTGTGCATGCACATGTGCTGAAGTCGTATATTTGTATCAAGAGACAATGGAGGAAAACATGTAGAGAATTATGTATGAAGTTCTAGAGACCTGGGAAACCATAAAAAGGACCTTGTATTAGAAGAGGGTAAATGGATGAGGGAGCTTCCAGAGAGTGACTTGTGTGGAGATTATTCTTCTAGAGCTTTTTTTTTTTCAGATGTAGTCTCACTCTGTTGCCCACGCTAGAGTGCAGTGGCGCGATCTCGACTCACTGCAACCTCTGCCTCCCAAATTCAAGCAATTCTCCTGCCTCAGCCTCCCAAGTAGCTGGGACTACAGGCACACACTGCCACGCCCAGCTAATTTTTTGTATTTTAGTAGAAACAGGGTATCACCGTTGCTGCCCAGGCTAGTCTCGAACTCCTGAGTTCAGGCAATCCACCTTCCTCAGACTCCCAAAGTGCTAGGATTACAGGCATGAGCCACTGCGCCCGGCCAATTCTTCTAGAGCTTTTAATGTTACACAAAGTGAAGCATTACCAGAAAAATGACCTCGTCTTCACAGAATTAAGAACTTTCCTTTACCTACTCCCAGGTTCTCCTTCTGCAGCTCTTATTTTCGGGTGGTAGAGAATGTTGCCCCTCAGTACTTTGATAACTGATTAGCTGAACAGAGATGACGCTCATAGTGCTGAAACACTCTGCTCTCTGTCTTTTTATGTTGACACCTTTCCACAACATTCAATGACGCTCACGAACCCAAGGCATTGCTGACCAGGAAATGATCATCCCTTAGGTTGGCAAGAAGAATATCTGTATACATCAAAAGGAGAGTGGGGTAGACAGCAAAATAACACCAACTTGGGACAACTGTTAATATTAACACCCATGGTGACAGAAGTATGACTGCTTCCATTAATATGCTTCTATGCTTTGAGACTTTTTTTTCAATTTCAAATTTTATTTCAGATACAAGGAGTACATGTGAAGGTTTGTTACATGCGAATATTGCATGATGCTGAGGGTTGGGGTGCAGATTCTGTCACCCAGGTAGTGAGCATAGTGCACCATAGGTAGTTCTTAAACCCATGCCCTTGTCCCTTCACCCCCTCTAGGAGTCCATGGTGTCTGTAATTCTCATATTTTTGTCCATGCGTGCTCAATGTTGAGCTCTCTTAAAAGTTTAAGAGAAAATTTCCTTAATTAAATTGCAACCATTTGCTCTCATAAATTTTTTGATTGCTGATACAATACACATGAATAGAGAAATACTCTGGTGAATTTTGAACTCACAAATTAGTAAAGATATTTAACTTTTACCATGAAGCCCCTTTCCAAAAAAACAACAATAAGAAAAGCAAAGCCAAGGTCATCTAATTGAATTCCAAACTCTGCCTTGTTGTTGTTGAGTTCGAGGTTGGGTGGTTGTGGCAGTAGCACTGGTATTGCAGGCCACTTCTGCCTCTGCAGCCCCATTTCACATTCCCATCATCATTTTGTCCCAAACTTGAACTCCACTCCTTGCCTTGAACCATCCTTGCTTTCTTCTGCATTGGCACTAAATACAGGATTTTTTCCCTGAGAGGATTACCCTTGCTGTTGCTCTGAATATTCACACCTATCCTGTAGATCTCAACTCAACACCATTTAAGAATCCGTTTTTAACCTCCCAGAGTCCTGCCCACTATCCCCTAATATTCATCCTCTCTCTTCTAGCATTTGCCATGTTTAAAATTTTATCTGTAATTATATGGTCATTTGCCTACTCTGTCTCCCTAGTAAGTTAAAACTTTCCAGAAGACCAAGACTATTTCTGATCTTTAACAAACATAGCATTTTAGAACCTGGCACATATTATTAACTTATAAATATTTTGTTGTTGTTGAGGTCCTTACTGTCTTCAAATTTCCATATAAAATTCTATTTAGAAACATGATGTATTATTGAATTGTTTCATTTTTCTGTGTTAATTGAAGAAACGATAATAAAGCATATTTATATTCAATACCAAAGTTCAATCATAGAATTGTGCATATTAGTTTCTCAAAAACATTATTGAAATTATTTAGGTAGTATATTTTATAGTAAATGGGAAATATATTTGACGAGTAAAATATAAAATTATAATATACACAATTTTGTTACAGAAATGCCTCATCCTGCATGAATTTGTTGGATGAGCTTATTTCTTTCATTGTATTTTACTTCATTACTCATGCATTTGAGAAGTAGGTGTTTGCCTGTTTATGCCCTGGGGAAGACTTTCAATTTAAAATTCAGTTCAGAGCTCTCTCCCTTCTCTCTCTCTCTCTCTGTGTGTGTGTGTGTGTGTGTGTGTGTATGTATACGCACACATACATACACACACATATATATACACACACATATATATCTAGTATATGTAAGTATATATAATGGATAAATACATCTAGTATATATAAGGATATATAATTGATATATATCTAGTATATATTATAGATATGTACATATGTGTGTGTATATATATATAGAGAGAGAGCTCTGAAAAATATATATATTCTGAAAAAAACAATTCTATCTATATATATGTTTAGAGACAGGGTCTCACTTTGTTGCCCAGGCTGGAGTACAGTGGCATGATCATAGCCCACTGCAGCCTCAAACTCCTGGTCACAAGCAGTCCTCCTGCCATGGCCCCCCAAAGCACTGGGATTATGGGCCTGAGCTACTGAAGTTGGCATCTAAATATTGTTAATGTTTCCCTTTTACTTGGTATAATTATTTTCCTCTACCTGTAGCATAACTTTTATTTAGATTAGACAGATATTACAAAATACCTGATACTTTATTTAAGCTCTACATTTTCACGTGGTTATTAAACACATGTCAATAATAGGTTTCTTTATTTTTCGAACATTAAAATATAAATGAAAGTCAGTTTGCACATACATCATAATTACTTACCTTATGGAAATTTGAAATGTATATAATTATTAGGGATTTTTATAAAAACTATAAAATGGAGGTTTTTTAAAAGATAAAGTATAACTTCAACATATTC
>NW_016819796.1:1705851-1735769 GCF_001698545.2 Rhinopithecus bieti | reverse complement strand
TCTCGCTCTGTCGCCCAGGCTGGAGTGCAGTGGCCGGATCTCAGCTCACTGCAAGCTCCGCCTCCTGGGTTCACGCCATTCTCCTGCCTCAGCCTCCCGAGTAGCTGGGACTACAGGCGCCCACCACCTCGCCCGGCTAGTTTTTTGTATTTTTAGTAGAGACGGGGTTTCACCGTGTTAGCCAGGATGGTCTCCATCTCCTGACCTCGTGATCCGCCCGTCTCGGCCTCCCAAAGTGCTGGGATTACAGGCTTGAGCCACTGCGCCCGGCCATGTGCTTTTACTTTTAAATTCCTAGAATAGTGACTGGCACATGGTAGATGTTTAATAATTGTTATTTTTTTGATGGTTCAATTTGAAATATCTAAAACAGTGCTACTTTGAAACCATAGAGTCAATGCAATGGCCTAGAGCAGTGGCCTGTGCATTAAGGCATGCAAATTCTAAGGGTACCCAAACATTTTTCAAGAGAGCCACAAATGAGACAGTTTTAAGAGAATTCTAGATTGCTAACTTGCACATAGATTCTTCCTTTAAAGTGACTGCCCTGAGATTTTCTTATAGTGAGGCAACAGGAATCTTTATTTCCTTTCTATAGTACATTGCAGCAAGGTATAAAAACACTCAGGATCCAAACAAAAGGGTGGGGGGTGGGGCAACTACCAACATGGGTGAAATATTTTTTTAAAGCTTGCATCATATATCCTTGATTGGGTTTTATGTTTTTATATCTTACATATTTTTGTGCAAAGAAGGGTGAAGTGTTGCATTTGAAGCCAAGGATTTTAGGCTACGTGGGAATACTCTCCAATCAGATATGTTATGTTGAAGACTATAATTTAGTATTTTCTGTTTTTTTGAACATTTACTCAGAAAAGAAGACTAATGCTTTTGTTAACTTTTACTAAATGTATTAATTTATACTATTTTGTTAACTTGAGAGCATTTCTTCTCCTTCCCGTTGTCAATCACTATATATTTCTTCATTTTTTCATATATTTATTAAATTTAGTATATCCTCATTTTCTTGAGGGTACTACTATGAACAATGCACTTAACACGAATTACTAAGAGCCCTTTCCTTTAAGCTTTACACTTCCTAGTGAACTTCTCTTGCTAATGGTCTTCTCCTTTTTGCTATCAATTTCCAATGAAAACTATCTTACTCTGCAGAGTAAACCCCGTCTCTACTAAAAAAATACAAAAAACTAGCGGGCGTAGTGGCGGGCGCCTGTAGTCCCAGCTACTCCGGAGGCTGAGGCAGGAGAATGGCGTAAACCCGGGAGGCGGAGCTTGCAGTGAGCTGAGATCTGGCCACTGCACTCCAGCCTGGGCGACAGAGCAAGACTCCGTCTCAAAAAAAAAAAAAAAAAAAGCTCCAAAGCATTTCCCAAAGTCAAACTTGCCCAAAAGAAAGGTCATAGTCACTGTTTGATGGTCTGTCTGATCCATTACAGGTTTTTGAATCCCAGCAAAACCATTACATCTGAGAAGAATACTCAGCAATTCAGTAAGATGCACCCAAAACTGCAACACCTGCAGCCGACATTGGTTAACAGGAAGGGCCCAATTTTTCACAGCAATACCTGACTGCACGTCATTCAGCCAACGCTTCAAAAGTAGAACAAATTGAGCTACAAGTTTTGCCTCAACTGCCATATTCACCTGACTTCCCGCCAACCGACTACCACCTCTTCGAGCATCTTGACAACTTTTTGCAGGGAAAACACTTTCATAACCAGCAGGATGCAGAAAATGCTTTCCAAGACTTTGTCGAGTCCCGAAGCACAGATTTTTACACTACAGGAATAAACAAACTTATTTCTTGTTGGCAAAAAGTGTTGATCGTAATGGTTCCTATTTTGATTAATAAAGATGTGTTTCAGCCTAGTGATAATAATTTAAAATTCACAGTCCAAAACTGCAATTACATTTTCAACAACCTAATAGTTATTTCAATCTTTAAAAAAAAAAATTGTCTGATAGAATCCTGAATTCCTTCTTTGTGTTATTTTGAATTTCATTTACCTTACTGAAAACAGCTGTTTTGAATTCTATATCTAAAAGGTCATCTCTCTCTCACACAGCACTGGGTCTCTCCCAAGGCCTGCAGTGACCACTGCCTGGCTACTGCCTATGTTCACTCAGGGCCCATGGCCTCTAATATCACCAGATGATAAACTCAGCCAGGCTTGTGTCCTTCACTTTATGGTGGCAAGCTCCCCTGGTCCCATTCAGGTCCAAAGATGCTGTCTGGGAGGAATCTATCTGGTGTTCTGTTCTACCATGGCTGATCTGGGTACCCAAGCTGCAAGACAAAGTCTTCCTCACTCTTCCCTCCCCTTCCCTCAAGACCAGGAGTCTTAAGCCAGGTGCAGTGGCTTAAACCTGTAATTCCAGCACTTTGGGAGGCCAAGGCAGGGGAATTGCTTGAATCCAAAAACAAAGACAAAAACAATAATAATAATAATAACCCAGAAAGAAAAGAAATTAGCTGAGCATGGTGACTTATACCCACAGCTACATGGGAAGCCGAGGTGGGAGAATTGCTTGAGCCCAAGATTTCGAGGCTGCAGTGAACCATGATCCTACCATTGCACTCTTGCCTAAGTGACAGAGAAAGACCTGTCTGAAAATAATTAACAAGCAGATAAATAAAAATAATAGGAGTCTCTCCCTGTGGCTACTACCACCTGAGGCCTATGGCAAGTACTGCCTGGTTACTGCCAGTGTTCACTCAAGATCTGTGGCCGACTCAAGGTCCACTCTTCAGCTGGTTTGTAGTGAAGGTTTCCAGGCCTGAGTCTCTTTTTTTCAAGAGAAGTGTGCTCCCCTCTTGTCCAGAGCAGGTTCAGAAATACCTGTTCAGAAGCCAAGGCCTGGAAGCAGGGACCCAAACAGCCGCTTGATGCTGTACCCCACTGTGGAGGCACTGGTCCCCAGCTGTAAGACAAAGTCCTCTTTACTCTTACCTCTCATCAATCAGGAGTCAGTCTCTGTAGCCACCATATCTGGGTATGTGCTGGGTGTGAAGTCAGCAGGGCTCTGAGTCTCACCCAACGCCTGCGGCAAGTACTTCCCGGACACCACTAATTATTCATGGCCTAAGGGCTCTTTAGTTAGGAAAGAATAAATCTTTCCAGGACTGGATCTTTCCCATCAGGGCAGTGGGGTTCCTTTTGACCCAATGTGATTTAAAATGTCGTCTGGGAGCTAGGGTCTAGAATGAGTACTCCTCCCGGTGCCTTATCCTACTGGGGACTGAGCTGGTATTCACGTCGCAAAACAAAATCCTCTTTACCCTTCCCTGACCTCTCCTCAAGTGGAGGGAAGAGCTGACAGCTGCGTGGCCTGGGGTTGGGGGGAGGGGTGCTGCAAGCACTCCCTTGGCAACACTGGTTGGTGTCTCACCTGGTCACATGCATTACAAATCCAATGGCTCCAAACTCAGCACAGCACAAGGACTTGCCCAGAAATCGCATTCTTCATGGCCTAGACTGCGTTAGCGTTTATTTAGAACCCCACAGCACTTTAGCCCGTGATGGCAGGGCTTACCAGGACTCAACTTCTGACCACTGAGATGGAAAATTCCCCTTCGGCTGGGGCTGGTCTAAATGCTGCCTCGATGAGCACCAGCTGAGGTCTGCTGTGTGCTGCTTTGCACTGTGATGGGGGCAGTGCTGAGTTCCACAGCGCAGTCTCACAATCACTGTGCTCTCTCTCCCCCAAGGGCACAAATTCTCTCTCTGCACCATGCAGCCGTTGCCTGGGAATGGCGGAAAGGGTGATGTCAGCAATTTAAGACTGTATCCCTTCCCTCTTCAAGTGCTTCTTTTCTTTGTTATAATATTATACATGGCAAAGTATACATATGTAACAACCTGCACGTTATGCACATGACACTAGAACTTAAAGTATAATAATAATAAAATAAAATAAAATAAAATAAAATAAAATAAAATAAAAAATAAAAAAAGAATCTGGTTAAGGGCAGATGGACAGAATATATGTAAAATATTTGATACTGTTTTGTTATTATTACAATACTAATCATGTCTATAATATTTTAAAAGTAAAGAAATATAGTTGATATTTCTTTCTAATCTAGAAACAGATTCTTATTTTAGTTTGGATACTTGTTAACCTTTTCACAATCATCGAGATAAAATTAACTTATATTTTATGTAAATTATATTCCCTTATGGAATACCATAGAATTGTTATTATAAATCTTAAGTAGCAGGTTATGTGTTTCATGTAGCATTCCAAGAATAAAGCCAGCAGTATGCTTTGTTTCCATTATTATGAATCTATGTTATCAAACTTTTAGTATTGCAAATATTGTTATAAGTAAACAGTTTGACTGAAAATGTGTTCCATTTCACCTAAAAATAGAAAATAAAAGCTTTGTCTTCAGAAGCTGTCAAGAAAAATAAATAAATACATAAATAAATAAATAATATTATAACAAGGTACTCTGATCACACCTCATTTATGGTTCTTATAAAGGTGCTATTTTGTATGGGCAGTAATTCAATTTGGTGTTCCTGCCAGTGGGACGATGACTGAAGTGTTCTACTTGGCCATCTTGCCCTACCCTCGTCTGTTTCTTTTTATATTTTAACAATTCTGGTGGGTGAGTGGTGGTAGTAGCTCTCTTTGGTTTTAATTTGCATTTTCCTGATAACTAATGAAGTAAGTAGTTCATTTTGTCATATGTTTAGAGATCATTTGGAATCACTGTATTATGCTATGCCCGTTATATAGTCACTTCCTCATTTTTATTGGTTATCAGACTTTTTTTATTGATGTATAGAGATTTTTGTGTATGTTGTTTGTTTTATTTAGAAATTTATAAATGCTTTTTTGTTTATCTGTATGGTAAAGGCTTTCTCCTACTCTATATACATTATTTTGAACAACTACTGTGGTGTTTTTAGATGAACAGAGACTCTCAATCTCAATGTAATAAAACATTGTATTAATTTATTTTATGGGTAGATCTTTCTGTAGCCTGTTGAAAAGAATTTTCCTTAACTTGAGATATTTTCCTAAATGACTTTCTTAAAAATGTATTTTTATTTTTATTTTTTTAGACAGAGTCTTGCTCTGTCACCCAGGCTGGAGTGCAGTGGCGCCATCTCCGCTCACTGCAAGCTCCACGTCCTGGGTTCACGCCATTCTCCTGCCTCAGCCTCCCGAGTAGCTGGGACTACAGGTGCCCGCCACCACGCCCAGCTAATTTTTTTTTTTTTTTGTATTTTCGGTAGAGATGGGGTTTCACCGTGTTAGCCCGGATGGTATTGATCTCCTGACCTCATGATCCACACGCCTCAGCCTCCCAAAGTGCTGGGATTACAGGCGTGACCCACTGCGCCCGGCTGTTTTTTCTTCCAAATTTATTTATCTAGAATTTATTTTTGGATATAGTAAGAAAACATTCTTTTATAAAACATGCATACTAAGTATTCCCAGATTTGTTGATTAAAAATACCATTTTTTTTTTCTCCACTGACCCTCAGCTTCAAATCTTTTTCTAAATCAAGTTTCTACATGTTATGTCTGTGTTGGTGCTCTCCATTAGGTTATCTCTTTAATAAACATATTATTGAGTGGTAATACCACACTTTCCTCATCTCTATTGCTTTAGAATAAGTCATAGCATCTGTTATGGAAAGCCCTCTTATTTTGTTCTTTCTAAAGATTGTCTTGGAATCTATTCACAAATTTTAGAGTTAGTTTGTTGAGTTCTACCCGAAACAAAATTTATATTCACACTTTTATTAAAATTGCATAGAATCTAGGGATCTATTGGGGGAGAATGCACATCTTTATAATATTAGGTCTTCCAGTTCATGAACATGGTATATACCTTCATTTACTAAGGACTTTTAAAATCAAAATGTGTATAAATCTCATCTCATAAAAGATGCACCTTCAGAGAGGTTTGAAAATATATGTAGTCCTTTGTATTTGGCTACAATTGGAATCAGGATTCCTAAGAATAAGCTAAAGTAGTTTAGAGATAAGATCATCAAATTTGCATTTCTGCTGTATAAAAGCAAGCATGAAATTCAATTCCTAGAGACATTATATTTATGGGATACTTAGAAATGAACCACAATTTTATAGATGGTCCAAGCTGCATAAATCACTAACATGGGCTTCATTACACTGTCTCTTAATTGGTACAGGAATGACTAAACCCACATGCAGTGACCGAGGTTTCCATCATATGGGGATTAGAGGGGAGAGGGTACCAAAATTCGTGAAAATAATTTTAACACTGCTCTTCATAAACCCATCCTAGTTAGGAAGGTAGGTGGTTTAAGAATGCTGAAGATGAAGAAATATACTCCAATTACATCTACGTACATTCTTGTCCCTTACCTGACTCTGCCAGTAGGAGAGTTAAGAAGGTAAGTGGTTTAAGAATGCTGAAGATGAAGAAATATACTCAAATTACTTCTGCGTACATTCTTGTCCCTTACCAGACTCTGCCACTACATCATAAAGTGTCATATATTTTACCAGTTAAACTATGATCCTATTCTCCACCTTTTTGCTCTTTTTGCCGTTACCTGAGTCTCTGATCATCCCATTCTGCCACTGTATTATTGTGTGACTTATCAAATACTGAGTGGTGAATCCTCTCAGAAATCACAGCTACTATCTTAAATAAGAAAAATACTTTGTGTGTCATCAAATCAACATAAAAATGGGCGTACTTGATTTTTGTTGTTTCTTAGGGTTTGTTTTCTCCTTCTATTTTTTAAGTTAACATGGTATCTGTTACCGGCCTATTTTGCAGATTCTTTCAAGATGAATAAATGTTTAATGATCATGAATCCTTGGGACCTAAATTCTATCAAAGGACAAAAGTATTAGTATTAAGGGCATGTTTCGTGAATGAAAACACAGTCCAGGCAATATCATTTCCATTATTCCTACTGAGTGTAAAAGGCAATTCAAAGCAATTTGCAATTTTACAGCCTGAGGAAATTATTTCCGTGGGAAGCAAAGCAACAACTACTTCTGTTTCTGTTATTGCCTGAGTGTTTGCTAGTTTGGAAGTCTAAGTAAATGACAGATTTCACTCAAAATTCTTTGAATGATTTTTTTATCTTATTTTTGGGGCAGATCTCATGTGCTTTTTAATACATATTTAGTATGTTAAGAAGAGTGTAATTTTGATAGTGCTTCTGTTTGGCTTAACAATGATTAAGAAAGAATGCCGAGGCCGGGTGCGGTGGCTCAAGCGTAATGCCCAGCACTTTGGGGGCCGAGACGGGCGGATCACAGGTCAGAGTTCGAGACATCCTGGTAACACAGTGATAACCCTGTCTCTGACTAAAAAAGTACAAACAAAAAAAGCTAGCCGGTGAGTGCTGGCGCCTGTATCCCAGCTACTGGGAAGGTGAGGCAGGAGAATGGCGGGGCAACTCCGGGAGGCGGAGCTTGCCAGTGAGCTGAGATCCGGCCACCTGCACTCCAGCCCGGTGACAGAGCGAGAACTCTGTCTCAAAAGAAAAAAAACAAAAAAAAAAAAAAGAATGCCAGAAAATTGAGCTACATTTTCAAACTACTTACAGTCCTTAGGGATTATTTTGGTAATTATTTTGTATTTCTTATGAAATGAGTTGACACCCAAAATTATTTTCAAAGAGTTTACTTATTTTCTAACACTAATTTGTCCCTCTTGGGAGTTCATTCCATCTTGGAAATATATTAAGTATAAATATATTCAAACTTAAAGTCCTTATATATATTTTTTTATTTGCTAAGCTGTATCCGTAACATTTTTATATCTGGCAAACATCTTCATTATCAGTGTGCAAAGTTGTAATCTTCCATTATATTTACCTGAGCTTTCTTCATCCACAGGTAGACTAATATCTAAAGTACAATGAAAAAGTTACAATGCTCTGGATATTGCACCTAAGAAATGTGCAGTAAAATAGCGATGACTTTCAGAGGCAGACACGTTCCGTGAGTAGGCTTTTGTTTCTAAGGTTAGTTAGTTGTTTCCAGGCTGATGACACAGGAATGGTGGGAAGCCTCTGCAATACAGCTGCTAAATGCAAAACTGAAGCCTATGAGCTTTACTAGGTTGTCTGGCTTCTACATTCTGTTTAGTTTTCCCTTCAATGTCAACATTTTACCATCGCTAGCTTTAGAATTACAGTGCTTTATTAATGTCTAACTTCATTAAAAGATTATATTATTCAACTAAATTTAAAAAAATGAGATCTTGCTGTTGTGTTTTGGTAGTTTGGTTTTATATCACGTTTATGTTGTTTTCATCTATTTCTTTTGTATTTTCTTAAGTTTTGCCTGCAAATTTGAATAAATAACTTTTTAGCACATAGTTTTGCAATTTGGTGGCTTTATGTCATTTAATTTCTTGATACAAATGTCTGTATTGAGAGTATTAAACTTTTCATTGTTTAATTGCATTGGATCAGGAAGGGAAGCTACATTTTATAACAACTGTCCCTTCTTTACATTTAACTACATATTTTGTCTAAGCCTTGCTAGAAATATTTTAATATGCACCTTTATAAAAAAAATTTAAGGAGTGTAACAGGTTATGGGTTAGACAATACGATGAAAATCATATAACGGGAAATATCCTTTATCTTCCTTGCTATTTCCTGAAATGTTTAATCTCCTCCTCCCAAGACTTGACTAGATATGGAGGCATCTCCTTTGTATCTTATTTCCTTTCCCTTGTTCTTTGTCAGAGATTGTTTTCTCCTAGTGAGGTGTTCATGCTGGGTTCCGTGTTCTCTGTGCAGAAATTCACCTAGAATCCTTGTCGGAATTTTCTGCTTCCCTTATCCCCCTGAAAGCCTGGAGACATCTGTAAGATTTGGGTGTGTTTGGGCATATAAGAAAATAAACTTAAGTCAGAACAGGGGGCCATTTTATCCATGGTTTAGGAGCAGAAGACACAGGAGGACTCTAGATACTGGGATTTTTGGTTCAATATTTTCCTTGCTTAGATGGTAAAATGGCGAAGTATAGATGAAATTTCAAGGGCAAAATTTTCTTCAGAAGTTCCTTAACGTAAGTTGTCCTATCTGCTAGTAATCTAATGCTTCAATCACCTTGGAAAATAATGGAATTAGTGGTGGACTTAAAAGTAAATGAGTAAAAGATATAATTATAAATATAGAATTTATGGGAACTTCCCATCTCTGTGCAACATGATGAGAGTATCTGTGCACCAGAATATCTTTGTTTGTTTGAATACTTCAGCCATTTCTATCCAATTACATCAGCCTCGATCTTTCATCGTCCCCGAAAGCATTTTTCTGCCACTTACAGCTCTAATATTAGAATATTATTGACTTATCTTCAAGTATATGGGTATTTGGGGGGAAACATACTTTCTCTGCTGCAATACATGCATATTTTCACCCTCACTCTTGATGATGTCTGCCACGCCTTTCACAAGGGCTTCAGAAATACGTTGTTTTTTCAAATAAGTAGCACAATAAGAATGAAAGTAAATAATATTTAGATGCAGAAATACAAGTCTTTTAAAGAAAAGTTGGGATTTAATGTTCACAGTTGTGAGTTCCATTAGTTGTAAAATGGGCTTCAGTTTTGAAGGATTCTGTGGAGATACGGGAAGCGCATCTATTCTTTGCTCAGCTGTGTCCAGTCTACTAATAAGCTCATCAGAGGCATTCTTCATTTCTGTGATCATGTTTCTTTAGCATTTTTTTTCAGTTCTATGTTAGAATTTTCACTTCTTTGCTTAAATTGCATGCTGTCTATGTTTACCCACTAGAGTTCGGATTTTGCGAATCACAGCTGTTTTAAACGACCAAGTTTGATACTTTCAATATCCCTGACTTACCCGAGTCTGGTTTTGATACTTGCTCTATGTCTTCAAATTGTGTATTTTGCCTTTTAATGTGCCTTGTATCTTGCTGGTTTTGTTTTTGTTGCTGTTTTGTTTTGTTTTGTTTTTTGAGACAGAGTCTCTCTCTGGCACCCAGGCTAGAGTATAGTGATGCAACCTCTGCCTCCCAGGCTCAAACTATCAAACTATCCTCCCACCTAAGCCTCTTGAATAGTTGGGACTACAAGCATGTGCCACCATACTTGACTAACACTTCTAATTTTTTGTAGGGATGGGATTTTGCCATGTTGCCCAGACTGGTCTCGAACTCCTAGGCTCAAGCAATCTACTTGCCTCGGCTTCCCAAAATGCTGGGATTAGAGACGTGAACCATCACGCCTGGCCTGCCTTGTGTCTTAATATGTTTGTGCTTCTATAACAAAATACCATATGCTGGGCAATTTATATATAATAGGAATGTATTCATCATGGTGTTAGAGGCTAAGAAGTCCAAGGTGAAGGTGCCAGCAGGATTGGTGACTGGTGAGGGCAGCGGTCTATTTCTGAGATGGCACCCTGTAGTTGTATCCTCCAGTGGGGACGAAGGCTGTCTTCACATGGTGGAATGGAAAGAAGGGCAAAGGATCAGAAAAGTCTACGTTGATACTCTCCAGCTCTTTTATAAGGGCCTCATCCATTTGTGAAGGTGCAGCCATCATGACTTAATCATGCCCCAAAGACCCCACCTTTTCATATCACCATAATGGGTATCAAATTTTAGTACACGAATTTGGGGGGACATGCAGACATTCAAAAATTCATTGGAATTTTTGCCTGATAACCAGGCACGCTGTACTTAGTAAAAGGAACTGCTATCAATAGGCCTGTAGCAATGGTGGCAAGGTGTGTATGTTGGGGGAGTGACCTGGAGTCTCACGATCAGATTTCAGTCTTTGGCAGAGCCTGTGCCCCTGGATTGTGAGATTGGCTGGTTCTTCTCAGAATCCCTGCTCCCTCGCCCCCAAGTGGGACTGGATGGCTAAAATTGGATATTTAGTTCTCTTCTTCCTCGAGGAAAGTTAGAAAGGGTTGGAATTGTGTATTTCCCTTCTAGAAGGCAAGTTAGGTTCTGATAATTTCCCAGTAGGTTAGACTCTGGTTAAGCAGTTTGTCCTAAGGACAGACCTTGTTAATAATAACAGAATTCTCTGGTGTATTTTAAGATATTTCCTTTTTCCTTCTCCCTGTGGAAGCACAATGGGATTGATTTTTTTCCCTTTGATATTCACTGTGAGAACTTGGTAGAACTCCAGGAGGTAGAACTCACAAAAGTCGGAGGGGTGGGGGCGGTCTCTGATGACCAGGTCCCCTTGGGGGTTTTGTCTCTCAGACTCGTCCACACTAAGTCCCCAGTAATTCATCAGTTACAGTTACAGGTTTCCTATCCCGGCATGGGTTTCCGTGGAGGTTTTAGCTGCTGGATTTTCGCTCATGTGAGTTTTGGTTCTCTGTATTTGAGGTTTGCCCTGTGACCTCATTTCTTCCACTGATCTAAGGAAAGGTTATTGATTTTCAGTCTGTGCAGCTTTTTAATTGTTAATAGGATGAAGTGATGACTTCCAGGTTTCTTACATGCCAGACTGGAAACCAGAGGACATGTTGGGTTTTCACATTCCCATGAGAGTAGCACAATTTAATCTCCCACTTACTGTGTATTGTTTGAGCCAAGAAAACGATATATTAGAAAAAACGTGTGAAAAAACTTTCAGATATTAAAGCAGTAAAATCAATCCAGCAAAGACAGAGAAAAAACTACACAGGATATTTGAAGATACATTTACAGTATAAATAGTAATTTAATGGGGTGTGTATTTTTTTCCTTCATAAAGTGAAAATCAAAATAGAAGCGCTATATTTCTACGTGTTCTCTACTTCCTTGTCACTAAAAAAATTGACGTAAAGATGAGCAGCATATGTAACACTTGGGAACTTATTGGAAATACAGAAACTTAGGCTCCACCCCAGAGGTACTGAAGCCAAATCTATATTTTAATAAGATCTCCTGTGATTCACATACACAGATGTTCGAGAGACATTGCAAGTATACAGAAATCTTCTTTTCTATGCATGTGTATATCTTGGTACTGAGATTCAATAAAATAAATTTTATTGACCATAGATCATTAATATCCATCCATTTTCATAAGATTTTGATGTACAAAAAAATAACAAGGTGGCGAAAATGTTTTATGAAGGTCAAACATTTCTTTCTTTGAAAAACAATACACATTTGAATAAAACAAATAGCTTCTTCACATTTGGTTTGTATTCAAGGAAGAGTCATGTAAAAGACTAAGTAAAATATATCAGAAGTATCCCAGAAACAGGAAATTAGAATACCTCTTAGTCTCTCCGCACCTGAGTGCAGGATATGTAAATGTCGTATCTTCCTTTAAGTGTTCAGCTCTAACGAGGTAGCGATAATCTCAGAGGTTCCTTCCTTGGGGAACAATCTCACTTCCCCCATTTCCATGCATTTCTTACCATTGTATTTGAGGCAGCCAACCTGTATGCAGAAGTATTTTTCTATAAACATATCCAATACTGCTTTAGCAGGACATTTCATAAAAACAAGATAATGTAAGAAAAGACTATGCCTCATAACAGTTGCACATACAAGTATGTTTTAGAAATCAGAATTCCCAGTGAATTACTATGGCATTCGAATGTACTTTTTTGTTTTACTGCCTTAAAAGAGAAAGAGTGTTTCTAGGGTATATTCCTCTTATAAGAAAATAAAAGTAAAATCTATGTCATACATTGCTAGACCAGATTTCAAATGAGTATAAGCTCTTAGTAAAAAAAAGACCATGATATTTTATTTGTCTCTAATCGTTCTGCGACATTCAGCATTTGTTATGTATATATATAGTTACACGCACATATGTATGTATGGATGGCTATTTAGAGAGATGTATTTTGCATGCATATAAGTATTAGTATTTGTGTGTGTGTTTATGTATATATATACATATGTGCGTAGATTGCAATCAGAAAGGCTGTGTATGTTGAATTGAATTAGATCATTTTCCCCCTATAGATTTTTTTCATTTCAAAATTTGTGCTTTAACTTCCTCAGATATAATATAAAGACATTTTGCTTTTCTATTTTTAATCAAGAATTGTCTTTTAATACTATAAAGATTAATTTTAATTCTTTCTATTTGGCTTCAGCTTCTCAGTTAAAATTTCTAAGCATTCTTTTTCTGTCTTCTAAGTGTGGATAGAGTATATGCTTTTCTACCTATAAAGATATTTTGAGGATATGAGACACATAAAATAATTTTAAAACTAAAGTTTTCATTTTCACCTTGCTTCTTTTCTCTTCCCCCTTTCCCTCAACCTTGATCAGAGCCAATCATGGGTGAGTGAGGGGCTGGGGGTATGTAACCAGGGCTGATCAGCCATCAGGCATGGGAAGATCTCTTTCCAATTGAAAGGAACTAAAGATACTAATGCCACATAATAACTAAATGCAATGTGCGATTCTGAAGTGGATCCTGGACAAAGTAAGGGCACTATTTGGACAACAGGCCAAATTAGATTGGAATCTGCAGATGACATGTTGGTTTTCCAATGTCATGCAATGTTAATTTCCTACTTACACTCATTGAACTTTGATTATGTCGGACACTTTCAACATTTTTAATAGACTTTATTTTTTGAAGCAGTTTCATGTTCATAAAATATTGGGCAGAAAGGGCCCAGCATGGTGGCTCACACCTGTAATCCCAGCACTTTGGGAGGCCTAGGTGGGCGGATCATGAGGTCAGGAGGTCAAGACTAGCCTGGCCAACATAGTGAAACCCCGTCTCTTCTAAAAGAAAAAATACAAAAATTAGCCAGGTGTGGTGGCACGTGCCTGTAGTCCCAGCTACTAGGGAGGCTAAGGCGGGAGAACTGCTTGAGCCCAGGAGGAGGAGGTTGCAGTGAGCCAAGACCATGCCATTGCACTCCAGCCTGGGTGACAGTGAGACTCCATCTTAAAAAAAAAAATGGTCAGAAAGTACAGGGGTTTCCCTTACAATCTCTGACCACACACCTCCAGAGCCTCCCCCGCTATCAACATCCCACATCAGAGTGCTACATGGGTCTCAACGAGTCTACACTGGTACATCGTCATCACCCAACGTCCAAGATTTCCGTAAGGGTTAACTCTTAATGATGAACAAACTGTGGGTTTGGACAAATGTATAATGACATGTAGCCACCCTTCGAATATCATACAGAGAAGTTTTGCAGCCCTGAATATTCTGTGTGTCCCACTAATTCACACCTCACATCCCACAAACTCCTGGAAACCACCGATCCCTTCACTGTTTTCAGTTTTGCCTTTCCCAGAATGTCATACGGTTGGAATTATACCTTTTATGCTCTTTTCAGATTGGCTTCTTTCACTTAGTAATACGCACCCAAGGATTGCTCATGTCCCTTCATGCATGATAGTTCATTTCTTCTTAGCACTCAGTAATGTAGGCAGACCTAATTTTGGGGGGCTTTGCAGATACTGTATTCTTTACGAATTGAAGGTTACTAACAATCCTTTATTAAGTTAGTCTGTTGGCACCATTTTTCCAACAACATGTGCTTACTTCATGTCTCTGTGTAAAATTTAAAAGTTTTTAAGTGACTATATCTATTTGGTGATCTCTGACTAGTGGTCTTTTCTGTAACTACTGTAATTGTTTAAGGCACCACAAATCACACTCATATAAGATGGAAAACTTAAACAATAAGTGTTGTATATGTCCTAACTGTTCCACCAACTAGCTGTTCCTCAGTCCTCTCTCTCTCCCTTCAGGCCTCACTATTCCCTGAGACACAACAATATTGAAATTAGGTCAATTAATAAACTTGCAATGGTCTCTAAGTGTTCAAGCGAAAGGAAGAGTCACATGTCTCTTAGGTTAAATCAAAGGCTAGAAATAAGTTTACAGAGGAAGGTATGTCAAAAGTTGAGATAGGCTGAAAGCAAGGCTTCTTGCACCAAAAAGTTAGCCAAGTCATGAATGCAAAAGAAAAATTCTGGAAGAAAGTTAAAAGTGCAACTCCAGTGTACACACGAATGATCAGAAAGCACAACAGCCTTATTGCTGACAGGGAGAAAGTTTGAATGGTTTGAATAGAAGATCAAACCAGTCACAACAACCCCTTAAGCCAAAGCCTAATCCAGAGCCAGTTTCTAAATCTCTTTAATTCTATGAAGGCTGAGAGAGGTGAGCAACCTGCAGAAGAAAGGTTTGAGGCTTAGCACAGGCAGGTATCCTAAGGAATAAAGCCATTTCCATAACATAAAAGTGCAAAGTGAAACAGCAAGTGCTGATGGAAAAACTGTAGCAAGTTACCTGGAAGACCTAGCTAAGATAAATGAGAAAGGTGATTACACTAAATAACAGATTTGTGATGTGCACAAAGCTGCCTTTTTTGAAAGAAGATGCTATCTAGGACATTCATAGCTAGAGACGAGATCACAATGCCTGGCTTCAAAGCTTCAGACAACAGGTTGACTCTCTTGTTAGGGGTTAATGCAGCTGGTGACTTTCATTTGAGGCCAGTGTTCATGTACCTCCCTGAAAATCCTAGGGCTCTTGAGAATTATGCTAAATCTACTCTGCCTGTGCTCTAGAAATGGAACAACAGAGACCGGATAACAACACATTTGTTTATAACATAGTTAACTGATATTTTAAACCCACTGTTGAGACCTACTGCTAAGAAAAAGAAAATTCTTTCAAATATTACTACTTATTCAGCAACGTACTTGGTAACTCAAGAGATCTGTAATGGAGATGTACAAGGAGATGGATACTGTTTTCATGCTTGCTAACACAGCATCCACTCTGAACTCTGTGGATCAAGGAGTAGTTTCAAATATCAAGTATTATTATTTAAGAACTGTATTTCATAAGGCTATAACTGCCATTGATAGTGAGTTTTCTGATGGAGGTTGGCAAAGTAAATTGAAAAATCACCTGTAAAGGATTCATCATCCCAGATGCCATTAATAACTTTTGTGATTCATGGGAGGTCAAAATATCAACATTAACAGGAGTTTGAAAGAAGTTGACTGCAACCCTCATGGATAACTTGGAGAAGTGCAGGACTTCACTAGACAAAGTAACTGCAAATGCGGTGGAAATGGCAGAGTATTTAAAATCAAAAGTGTAACCTGAACATATGACTCAATTGCTACAATCCCATGATAGAACATGATGAGTTGCTTCTTACAAATGAACAAAGAATGTGCTTTCTTTAGATAGAATCTACTCGTGGTGAAGATGCTATAAGCATAATTTAAATTACAATAAAGGATTTAGAATATTATATAAAATTAGTTGATAAATTGCATCAGAATTTGAGAGGATAGAATCCAATTTTAAAAGAAATTTTACTATGGGTAAAATGCTATCAAACAGTGTCACATGCTACAGAGAAATATTTTGAGAAAGGAAGAGTCATTCAATGTGACATACTTCACTGCTGTCTTATTTTAAGAAATTGTCAGCGAGGTGTAGTGGCTCATGCCTATAATTCCAGCACTTTAGGAGGGCAAGGCTGAAGGACAGTTTGAGGCCAGGAGTTCAAGACCAGCCTGGGCAACAGAGTGAGACCCGGCTTCTACAAAAAATGTAAAAATTACCTGGGCTTAGTGGTGCCTACTGTAGTCCCAGCTACTTAAGAGGCTAAGGTGGAAGGACTGCCTGAGCCCAAGAGTTAGAGGTTGCAGTGAGCTATAATTGTACCTCTTCACTGGGTGTCAGAGTGAGAGACACCATGTGAGAAGGGGAAAAAAAAAGAAAACCTGCCACAGCCACCCCAACTTTCAGCAACCACCACCCTAAGCTGTCAGCAAACATCAACATTGAGGCAAGATCCTCCATCAGCAAAATGATTAGGACTCACTGAAGGCTGAGATGATCATTAGTGTTTTTTAGCAATAAAGTATTTTTAGTTAATACGTGTACATCACATTTTATGACATAATGCTATTGCACACTTTAATAGAGTACCTTATAGTGTAAGTATAACCTTTGTGGGTACCGAGAGCCTCACAGTTTGGGCATTACAAGAAGAAAGATCTGTCTTCCTTCTTGTTCACTTTATTAACTGTGGGGGATCTTCAGAAGATTCCAGGAGAATTCCCTCATAGCCCGCTGACCAGAGTTGGGTCATATGCCTGTTCCTAAACGAATTACATCCATTGACAGAATTGGCTGAAATAGACCAGTATTTGCCTGTTGGAGGTAGAGACAGAGCCAGGAAATTTGCCACAACCCTAACACTTCAACGGAGCAGGAGCAAAATGAGAAGAATGCATTTTTAATTAGAATATACATTATTAGCCATCTCTTTTTATTTTTTTCTTCTGCTTGTAGACTGGAGCAGTTCAAATCTTTCATTTCCTAACCTTAAATGTTTCTGAGATTAATTCAAATTCAAGTCAAATTTTGCTCTATTGGTCACTAAATCTCTTCATGTTATTTCTGTCAGCTGCACATTTTTAAACATGATATTCACTCAACTTAGAGTCTGATGGATCTTACATTTCAAATTTCCTGAAAATGTTCACATTTTTGGACAACAGCACATTTTTTAGGACACTGTTTACTGCCTGAATTAGTTCATTCTGATCACCTTTTCAGCAACAAATAAGATGTAGGGTTGGTAGAATACGTCCACTCTATACTAAGTATTTGTATTTTGAATGGGCAGAATTTGTCAAATGGAAAAAAGTGGTCATTATGAAATAGATTATTTAATGCTTGTCTGAAAAGACATGTTTTGTTATTACCTTAATGATGAGCCCATAGTGAATGACAATGAGTATATTTTTAAACACAATTTCGTTTCTTAATAAAGAGGTTCTTACTAAAGAGGTTCTTAAATTTTAGTTATAGTCCCATATTCATTTTTAAAAATATGCATTGCACGACAGTGAAAACATGATACTGTTAATATGATAAATAGGACCTTTTTGTCCTTTCTCATTTGGACATGTCATGAAATTTTGCTAGTATTGCTATTAAGTGTGAATACATCTACTAGACACTTATTCATAGAATAACTGCTAGGTTATAAATTGGTAGCCATTATAGGATACAAAGCTCTATGAATACATTCTAGAAATACTATTTCATTTGAGAGAAACAATAATAATATAAAGCCATCTTTCTTAGTTTGACAAATGCAGTTTGGTTTCTTCAATATTTCTACTCTTAACCACCATGTCCCTGAAGTACAGTCAAATAGAGCCTCACTCTGAGATGTGCAGATTCTGCCAGAAGTCAGTGGTTTCCTATGTGGTGTTCTGTGTACATGGAAAATACATGTCTCTTCACACTCCCAAAAATACCATGTCCCTGTCACTCCACACGCAGAAGCGCATTCATGCCCCCTAAACCCATGCTGAAATTTCCTCCCTCTTTCTGCATCTCTTCCCCCTCAACAGACACCAAGCCACCTTACCTATAATTAATTCCCGGACTCCACTCCTCACGGTGGTGTTCTGGGATGCCTTGTGTGTTCACATCAATGTATTCAGGCTGAAAATGCCCCATATTAAATGTAATTTTTCCACCCTCCGACCAAAAAAAAGTTTTCCTTCCAAGTCTTTCAATTATGACCATATTAACCCTTAAACATCTTAAAAATTTCAGTCTCTTGAGGATTCTACATTCTTATGAAATATCTAGCCACTTTCCTGTCTTTATTTCTTCCCATATATATCAAATATTTTATTATCCCTCACTTGAAACAGCCTTTAGTTTCTCTCTAGAACTTGATCTTGAGAAAAGTGCCGTCTCTGAATCAAATCAATTGTTCAGCTTCTTTTTTGCTTACACTTTAGATACTAATTTTCTGTGAAAAATCATATATTAATATATTATTAATTTCTCCTTTCTAATTCTAAGTGAGGCCCCATGAAAACACTGAACGCTCTCCCTCCTCTCCTGGTCAAGATGGTAAATTAAAAATGACATCACATCCTGGGGGAATTGGCGAATATAAGCTCATGTTAAAGATCTAAAAAATGCATGGATGATGATGTCCACCATATCTTCATTTAATTTTCCTCTCTGGCTCCTGAACAAACGTGGTGGATGCTGGAGAGTGACAGTGGAATGACTAGAGCTAAAGCAAGTAGCCCTTGATTTGACAAATGAGTTACTTTCCATCCTAATCAAGAAAGAGGATCTGAAAAATGTCTCATTTGTATGGAACACAAAACAATCCATGCTTAATATAATGCCTTAACACTATGTTAACTCCTTTTATAGTCTGAAAAGATCTGGACTACATGAACACCATTGCAGAACATCAAGTATTGATTACATAATGCCAATCAGGTAAGATGTGTATGAGTTGGCACGTATGATGGAAGCCTTGCTAAAAAATATGTTTTGTAGAGGCTGGAAAGCAAAGATTTTCTAGATCCCAAGGTCAGGGGCATGCAAGGACATTGACATTAAAGGTAAAGATTGATTGTTGTATTTTTAATCTACTTCTACATAGAAGAAAAGACTTTGTATTACTTCTAGAGTTCTAGAAGCAATTAAGTCAACATCTAAAAATGCTGATTTAGATGATAAGCCAGGTGAAACTCAAAGTAAGATTGTCCCAAGCAGGGTCCTGAGAAAAAACAGTTGGGGGCTTTATGACCTGCTGCATGGGCTGTACGATCTGCAGACTCTGTGGTAATGAATGTGAAAATGTTGAACAAAAATGCAGTCTGGAGTTTGTGGCAAGTCTGAAGAGGAAAACCTCAATGTAGACACTAGTTTTCTGGAGCAAGGCTAAGCAACCTACGGCAGAAAAGTACATGCTTTTTGCGAAAAAAGTATGCTACTGAAACTTGGTAAAGACTGGACACTCAACCATGGATATCAAGTGACCAGGCATCCAGAATTGCTTATCCTGAGCAATCCTGGCACTGCAGTCTTCTCTGGCCCTGCAGGTAACGAAGATGGTAGGCATTACAGTAGTTTATTTGCAAGATAGAAATGGAACATCTAGAATTAAGTGGGCCAAGAGGACATACACAAATCCATGAGATGATAGCATAGAACTCCACTTCTCCCATTTGGTTTGACCAGTACCTCACCTCAAACTCATACCTGTCATCATATGGGATGTTTCCTAAACCAACTGAAGAAGGAGAGAAATCCAGCCTCACATTATGGAAAGGCTGAGTTTGTGTAATGTAAACTCAGAAAACGGACGGCAAATGCATTTCAGGTTCATTTATGGGTGAACTTGAAAAACAGTAGCAAGGAAAAAAAATTCTCAGTGAACAATGTTGAGGGCAGTGTACTTGCTCATCATAGAGAATGAAAAGAGACCCTAGGTTACAGTACATGTTTAGTCACGAGAATTGACCAGTGGTCTGGTTTGTCTGATTAGGTGCCAGAAAGGAAAACACTGAAAGATATAAGGCAAAATTATGTGAGGGAAAGGCATGTGAAAGAAGATATGAATTGAGTAGAAATGTGAAAAATATTGTGTCCCGCGACATGAGAAGGCAGGTGGCATGAAAGTGGCAACAAATAAGCAAGTAGACAAAGTGACTTATCCAGTTGATGTTAATCAGCCTTTGTTCACAGCCACCACAGTGCTGGCATAAGGGGCACATATACAAAGTGGCCACAGTGGTAGAGATAAGAGTTATGCATGGGATCAACAGCATGGGCTCCCATGTTCGAAGACTGATCTAACTACTACTGCTTCTTTAGCAGCAGAGACCAACCAGCAGCAGAGACCAACACACTATTGCATGGGGAGATCTGGGCCACTGGGTAACAAATCAACTCCATTAGGTTTCTTCATCTCTAGAATAAACAGAAATTTGTTCTCATAGGAATAGACATCTGTTCTGGGTATAGGCTCCCCTTTTCAGTCCACAGGACCTCAGTCACTGTTTAGAAGATTGTAGAATGCATGATCCATAGTCATGACATCACATACAACATACCATGTTTTCGTTTGCTATTTATACACCAAACAACTCTAGGCATGAGATACACTGGTTACATCACCTGTACACCATCATAGAGATTGGAATGACCTGCTGAAGGTACAACTGAAACATTCAGTCAGAGGCAATATCCCATGATGGGGACACCATTCTCCAACATGCATTAGATCAAAGTAATTTTTATGCAGGTATATTCCCACTAAAAAGAGTAGCTGTGTCTGAGAACCAAGGAATAGAAGCAAAAGTGGCCCTACTTACAAGCACTTCTATGCGTCTACAGAGAGTCTTTGTCACTTTAGCTGTGAGCTCTGTAGTGTTGGAGATACTGTCTTCAAAGTTCAGGAGGTGATGCTGTCTCTGAGTAATAGAGCAAAATTTTCATTGAAGTATACCTACAGATGTTACCTGAGAACATTGGCACCTCATGTGTAGGTGCCAGTGGGCAAGAATAGGAGTCATGATCTTGTCAGTGGCAATTGACCATGGTCAGCAGGAGAAGGTTTGGTTGCTATTAGACAGTGTAGATGAATAAAAATATATATGAAACTCAGGAAACCCTCTTGAATAGTCAGACTCAGACTTTTTGGGAATGAGGGATTGGGTCCCACCATCAAGTAAACCACCGGGATTAACAGGGTTGATAACTCTGAGCAAAGGAAGTTTAGAATGAATACTAGAGAAGAAATCAATGAGCAATAGTTGTGTCCCTAAGAACAAAGGGAATACCTCCCTCTTTCAAGCCCCATTCTTCTAGCAGGAAGAAAGGCTCATCATGGCCCTGGAGGAATTTCTTCCTAAATTCTATGGAGAAGTGGATAAAATACCCCAAAGAAAGGAGTGTGAAATCCATGTATGTTCACTACTTATATTCCCCTCCCCAAAAAAGTATTTTTGTCCCACTTTGAGGAGCATGGGCAGCTGTTTGCTTCTTTAAGGTTTTTCTCAGCTTTCCAGTCAAGGCCATACTCATCTCAGGGCAGCCTTCAGTCAGCATCTGAGCAAGGTGAGAATATGAGATTTTAGCTATTTCTACCTCATGCATATTTTCTCTCTGAATCAGAGATCCCTCCTGGTCTATCAAACTTTGTGATGTCTGTGCACCTGCTGTTGTCTTGCTGACTGTCCTTTCCAATCTTTCTCCCTTTCTTTTTCTTTTCCAGGTGTTACACTCCAGTGAACTTTTTGTACTAGCTTCCGCATCTGCTTCCCAGAGAAACTAATAAGAATATTATCTTATCCTGTCAAGGATCATTTTACCTCCTTCTCACCAAATGTTACAGTAAGTAAGGCTGCATGATAAACTACCCTCAAAATTTAGTGACTTAGAATAACAATATTTATTTTGCTCATGAATATGTATGAATATGTAGTCAGGGCAAGATTTGATGGTGACAGCTCATTTTTACTCCACTCTATCTTTTTTTTTTTTTTTTTTTTTTTGAGACGGGAATCTGCTCTGTCGCCCAGCACTGGAGTGCAGTGGCGGAATCTCCAGCTCACTGCAAGCTCCGCCCTCCCGGGTTTCCCCATTCTCCCGCCTAGGCTCCCGATAGCTGGGACTACAACGCCCGCCACTCGCCGCTAGTTTTTTGTAATTTTTTAGTAGAGATGGGTATTCACCGTCGTCTCGCCACAGCGATAGTCTGATCCTCTTGACTCATGAATCCGCCGTCTCGGCTGTACGCAGAAGGTGACGGAGCGGGAGTCTACCAGGGCTTTGCAGGCTTGAGCCACCGTGCCCGGCCTTACTACTCCACTCTATCTAAAGTGATGTAGATTGAAGGCCAGTGAAAAGAATTATCTGAAGGTTTGCACACCTATCTGGTGCCTGGTCTGAAAAGACTTGACTATCTGAGAGCTGGCTTGTGGCTCCCCAGGAATCTCTCTCTTCCCAGTACCTGCCGTGGACACTCCAGCACTGAGCTTCAATTATGCTTTAATTTTACACAGAAGCTTAGGTCTCAAAATATGCATATGTGGAGAGAGAGAGAGAGAGAAAGGGAGAGGGAGACAGCTGTTGTGTTGCCTTTTAAGACCTAGCCTCTTACATCACGGTATCACTTGTGCTGTTCTCACAAGTCCATGTAGTTCAAGGAAAAGGGACAGGACCCTTTTCCTGTGTCTCAATAGAGAAAAGTCAACAACTCTTTCAAAGAACAGCATATGCTATGGGTTATATCATGGCCATCTTTGGAAAAGACTATCAGTTTCACCAAAGGAAAGAAATTTTCTCAGAATATTTTTATTAAAATACTGAGCTATACCTATATTCTTATGACGCTTCTTTCCTGTAATAACAGGGATAGAAAATGTGCACCTCCTCCCACCTAAGACCGGCTCCCTAACGGTGTTCCAGGTCTTACTTTTTCTTCCCTTCTTGGTAGTTCTTTCTCTATAATTTATATCTTTAGGCATCTAGCTCATCTTTCTTGGAAACTTTCTTTCTAATATAATAAGCCCTTATACATTTTTTAAAATCACATTTTTCCATTTTCAAACGAAAACAAAAATCACTCACAAAAAATCTGTTATGACCCTACATCTCCCTCATCCTTTCTAACTTCTCTCTAACTGTTTACAACCAAATATTTCCAAAGTGTTGTCTACACTAACAATATATTCATGTGTCTTCCACGTATTACTCAAATTACTACATTTTCAGGACTCTCATTGCACCATTCCCATTAAATCTTGTTTAAAAAACTTTAACACAACTTTTATGAAACCATTTTCAACATCTTTTTCAAATAATCAAATTTGTCTTGTCTTGGGCTTTCGATACTTTTGGCTTTTTCTTTAAGGAATTTCTTTTCACTAGTTCCTTTCTGGCTGTTCTCTTTGCTCTGTGACTACTCGCTTATGTGCCTTTCCTCTTTTTCTATTTTAAATGACAATTTTCATCATGTTTCTTTCTCTTTCCCCCAGTGGAACTAATAGAGTTTATTGTTCTGGATGAATTTTCAGTTTTCACATGAAAGAAGACAGGAGAATGGTGGTTCTAGTGTGTTTTCTCTAGTCCCTTTCTTCTCCTCAATTCAGTCTTCCTCAATGATTTCAAATAATATTACGTTTTCACTTGCTGTTCATAAGCTGAAGGACTCCATGATCTGTATTCACAGCCCAGATCCTTGCTGAACTATGTTTTCTGAAAAGCCTTCTTTTTGTCCCATTGCATCATTATCTAACCCTAATATTGTACTGATCAAACTAAGTAATTAATAGTGGGTGTGTTTCTCCTTACCTGTCTATGTGATGTTCTAAGCCAGCCTCAGATAATTCCCATTTTTTGTTTTTGATTGCATTAAACATCCGTGTTCTGGATGAGTATCCCAACCTCCACTCTGAAACAGCTTATTAAATCAAAGGCAGACATCTGAATCAAGTCTTTGTCATAGTGTTTGACTCAAAAGATGAACTGTACCAATCAAATTCTAGTTCAGGATTTGTTTTACTAAAGTCACAAAAAAAGAAGGTTCTATATTCGCAATAACAATAATTATTTATTAAATGAAAGAATTAGTGCTTTAAGTGCCATGGATTTCAATCATTTATAGGTATATTCACCTTTTCTTTCAATTGCCCAAATTAGTTTTTGATGTCCCAAGATAGTTGAAATGCACTTACATTTCTGGCCAGTTAGCGTTCATGGGTGATATGGTTTGGCTCTGTGTCCCCACCTAAATCTCATCTCAAACTCTAATCCCCATAATCCCCACATGTCGTGGGTGGGACCTGGTGGGAGGTGATTGAATCGTGAAGGCCGTTTCCCCTGTGCTGTTCTCTGGACAGTGAGTGAGTTCTCACGAGATCTGATGGTTTTATAGGGGTCTCTTTTCCCTTTCCTCCTTCACTCTCTTTCCCCGGCACCATGTAAGACGTTCTTTGCTTCTTTCTTGCCTTCTGTCATGATTGTAAGTTTCCTGAGGCCTCCCAAGCCATGCGAAACTGTGACTCAAATAAACTTCTTTCCTTTATAAATGACCCAGTCTCATGTATGTCTTTACAGTAGTGTGAGAACAGACTAATGCAGTGGGCATTTCTGTTTCCTCTGTATCTGCCCCTGTTTACTAGGTATCGTCATCTCCGTTGAGCACTCCCAGAGGAAATAATGGTGCTTCCCAGGCATTGCTCGTTCTGTATGCTTAGTATTTCCAATTACATTGGTGGTCTTTGATGTGCATTAGGGGGCACATCAAACAGCACAGCTTGAAGTACAAGAAGAGAAATGTCTTCAGATAAGACAAACATTTTATGTGAACTCTCTTATTAACAAGGGCCTTATTCAAGTAAACCTAGTGTATAGAACACATTCTTCCAGAATAGGAAAATAGATCTTGTAGGATTACAGTTCTCACAAATTATTTAGATAAACTTCACAGCAACTGGAACAGGATGGAAATCAATCCTGGGGAGATTGGAATATTCAGTCTTGCTCTTGAATGTGCTTCTTCCTGTATCAATTCATTTTTTAACTCCTTACTCTGTACCTTATATTTACGTTTTCTTTACTCACAGTTTCTGCTTCTTTCTCGCTTCTCTCTTTGTAACCAGTTTAAGTATTTTCACAGTTTAGCTTGCTGCAACTCCTTTCCTTGATTAACCCATTTATGCCAGAGGTTGCAATTTTTGTATGTATGTATGCAATTTTGACGATGACTTTGAGCAGTAGGACATAAATAACTCCCACAAGCTTAGCATTCCAATAATGGAAACTAGGCATAAATGGGTTTAATAGTTTTCCGTTCATATTCTTTTTTTTTTTGTTATTGTTATACTTTAAGTACTAGGGTACATGTGAACAACGTGCAAATTTGTTACATAGGTATACATGTGCCATGTTGGTTTGCTGCACCCAGCAACCAACTCGTCATTTACATTAGGCATTTCTCCTAATGCTATCCCTCTCCCAATCCCCCACCCCCGATAGGCCCCAGTATGTCATGTTCCCTGCCCTGTCTCCAAGTGTTCTCATTGTTCAGTTCCCACCTGTGAGTGAGAACATGCAGTGTTTGGTTCTTTGTCCTTATGACAGTTTGCTGAGGATGACGGTTTCCAGTTTCATCCATGTCCCTGCAAAGGACATGAACTCATACTTTTACGGCTGTGTAGTATTCCATGGTGTATGTGTGCCACGTTTTCTTAATCCAGCCTATCGTTGATGGACATTGGGGTTGGTTCCAAGTCTTCACTATTGTGANTGTGAGTGAGAACATGCAGTGTTTGGTTCTTTGTCCTTATGACAGTTTGCTGAGGATGACGGTTTCCAGTTTCATCCATGTCCCTGCAAAGGACATGAACTCATACTTTTTACGGCTGTGTAGTATTCCATGGTGTATGTGTGCCACATTTTCTTAATCCAGCCTATCGTTGATGGACATTGGGGTTGGTTCCAAGTCTTCACTATTGTGAATAGTGTTGCAATAAACATACATGTGCATGTCTCTTTATAGTGGCATGATTTATAATCCTTTGGGTATATACCCAGTAATGGGATCGCTGGGTCAAATGGTATTTCCAGTTCTAGATCCTTGAGGAATCACCAAACCGTCGTCCACAATGGTTAAACTGATTTACACTCCCACCAACAGTGTAAAAACATTCGTATTTTGCCACATCCTCTCCAGCACTTGTTGTTTCCTGACATTTTAATGATCGCCATTCTAACTGGCGTGAGATGGTATCTCATTGTGGTTTTGACTTGCATTTCTCTGATGGCCAGTGATGATGAACATTTTTTCATATGTCTGTTGGCTGCATAAATGTCTTCTTTTGAGAAGTGTATGTTCATATCCTTTGCCCACTTTTTGATGGGGTCGTTTGTTTTTCTCTTCTAAATTTGTTTAAGTTCTTTGTAGATTCTGGATGTTAGCCCTTTGTCAGATGGGTCAATTGCAACATTGTCTCCCATTCTGTAGGTTGCCTGTTCACTCTGATGAAACCAAACCTAACTGGAAGCAACAGCAAGTCTGAAGAAGCCCCCTGCCATGCTGATTTAATTGCCATCATCTCTCCGTTCCTAGAATGCTTCACTCTCATGTCTATTATCATCTAGTTAGTTATATAATTATCTTTCTTATTCTATCAATTGAATGGAAAAGGGACATTTTTCACCACTGGATTTCTGAGATCAATCACTCTGCTTGGGGCACAGTGGTCACAACTAAATTATTCTGAATAAATCATCAAATAAATCCAAGAATGCATGCATGCATGAGTGTGCTGACACCATACTTGTTCTCATAAATTACAGAAAAATGGGAAAGAAAATGTGATACGAATTGGAAAAGCTTGCAAAGAAGGTAGTGTCCTCTGATAATTTCATGGGGCAGTAGAATCAATTTTAAAAAGTTCAGAATGCAGAGATTTTTCATTATCTTCTCCTGAGAAGTAAGATAAGTAAAATGTCTTTCATTCCTCATTCCTAACCTAAATTACGAGGTTTAATTTTTATATCTTCTGTGACTCTGAGAATCCCTGGGCCCCAGCATGCATATGCTACAGCTCAGCAGCTGTTTTCTTGGGAGAGAAGGAAGATGGGTTACAGCATCCTGGAAAGGCTAGTATGCTCATCTCACTCCTCTGCCCTATGGCCCTTTTCGTCAATTCCCAGCCAGGTTGTTGCAAAAGATTTTGTATCCAGATCCATACTGTATGAGAAAGGAGGGCACACTGCTCACCTAGAATGTATTTATTATTATAATTATAATTTCTCTGAATTTATAGAGACACACCATCGTAACAGTTATTAAAATGGGGAGTCTCAGACAAGGATATAAAATAATAACCAACTTAATGTATCTTAATAAATGTTGCAATTGTTTTTCAGAAATATAATTATTAAATGCATGTAACTCATCTGGATAAACAGCTTTTAGAGGTATAGAACTTACCTTCCTGGTTCTAACTTACTTCTCCTGTTTAACTGTTCTTGTTCAATATGTCCCTACTTCTAGCCTGCCAAATAGAAACTGTCTTTGGTCTTCTTATCTTCATTACATGAGAAACTAACCCTAAGTCATCTTTCTGCAGTATGTTTTTTGTAATCTTTACAGTAACTTTTGGCATGGTAAATTAGACCATGTTTTCATTGTTCTAAGAAAAACTGAGTTAATTTTACAGACACAAGTATGGAAAACTTTATAGACAAACAGTTCAGAGAATGAGCTATTTCTGTTTGGGCCACTGAAAAATGACACTTAAGGAAAATACCAGTCAGATAAAGAATAGTCGCTCATTTCAAAATTTGTCTTAGATTTGAGGCATGCTATTTCTGTGTACTGAAAAGCTTCTGTTAGTTAAAACAGTGAAACTTGTTTCAATTTCCAACAGCTAGTTATTTCTTATGGTCTAAAGTTGAAAATTTTCAAGTTATAATTGTTATTTATGAAGTTATCAGAGGTGTTAATAAGGAGACATTAATAAAATTCCTGTCTGAAATTGAATACTTAGTAGACTAATGGTTGAGTAGCAGCAAACACATTCAGGTGGACGGAGTTAAAAAATATGCCGAAGTTCCTTCCCTCAATTAGGCATACAGAACACCCAAGGCTCAAGGTGGGATTACAAAATTTATACTCCTATGCCAAGACCAACTCTAATGCAGGATCCAGATTTTTGCTAAAGTATGTCATGTTGTAGAAAAGGAACATGCACAGCCTTCACTACAACTTACTCAAAAGTTAATGCTTCTTTTTGCTGTTGTTATATTGGTAGCATAAATTTGCTTGATTTCCCCCATATGTATATATATGGGAAAATTAAGACACATATGTATATATGTCTTAATTTCAACCAGAAGCTGTATGAATGTGTGTTTGTATTTTTCTGGGCTGTAAAGGAGTAAGAGTATATATGTTTATGAGTCTCATGAATTATGGTAGTTTCAAACAAATTGTTTACATTATGGAAAAAGAGTATTTGGGCAGCATCCAGCTGTGAACAGTTTCTACACTCACGGCTTAGTGATCGCACTAAGTGGTTGATATAAGGGAGCTGTTGACATTGCAGTAGCCATTGTGATCCAGTGCACCAGCAAACTTCTGCACAGGTGTCCACCCTTCCCCTGCTGTGCATGCTGAACTGATTGCCTGGGCAGTAGTCAGAACCCCAATCTTGATGCTCTAGTTTCCATGGCTCTTAATACTGGATGCACTCTCCCCAGCGATTATCCTGTGTTTGGTTCTCTTTCCACACTTTTGACTTCTACCAAATCAGATTATTCCTGACCAAGTACTACTCTGCCAATGCCAAGAAATAGTAAGGAACTAACTCTAATAGGTTTTACAGCTGTTAATTCTATTGGACTACATGTATATGACTCGGGCATTCAAACTTCTGGAATGTACATCAAAATCTACAGATAAATAATTTTAGAGGACTTTTAAAAACAAGTATAATGCATTCTTGACTGGTGCTAGGAAACCAAATCAATTGAGGAATGAGTGAAAAGGAGAGGGAAGGTGACGAGGAAATCAGACGTAAATGGAAAAAATGAGAAGGCGACCAGAACAGGTGTCAGAGAAAATGACATTTAGCCAAATTATGTCAAGAATTTGGCAGAAGGACAAGAGGAACGAAACCCTGGCTATTAGTCATTTGTTTTTGGTAGCAATAGAAACAGGACTAGTGTTATACTAAGAGTCAGTGTCTTAAACCAAGTAAAAGAAATGAAATAAGCTATTTATGTAAAATTAATGAGCATTATTTGTACTCAAATAAAAGAAAAATGAAATAAAACAATCCCCCCGCCAATACTGAGACACAGTACAAGGGTTTCCTATGAATACTTGTCATACTGCTTACATAGATAAGTTGCAAATGGCATTTGATGTAATCGACAAGTTCAATTAGTGAAAGTAAATGACCTAGCACCCATGGTTTTCTTAATTAGAAGGATTTTATGCATAGTAATGCTTTAAATTATTTTTGATACAATTTGGAAACTTTAAAACCAGATTGCCGTTTTGTGAACACTTTGGCAGAAAAAAAAATGATTTTGTCATTGGAATTTTTTTTTTTTTTTTTTTTTTTTTT
>NW_016819796.1:1686400-1705455 GCF_001698545.2 Rhinopithecus bieti | reverse complement strand
TGTTTTTTTTTATTATTTTTTTTTTTTTTTTTTTTTTTTTGAGAGGGAGTCTTGGTCTGTTGCCCTGGCTGGAGTGCAGTGACGCGATCTCTGCTCACTGCAAGCTCCGCCTCCTGGGTTCACACCATTCTCCTGCCTCAGCCTCCCAAGTACCTGGGACTACAGGCACCCGCCACCACGCCTGGCTAAATTTTTTGTATATTTAGTAGAGACGTGGTTTCACCGTGTTAGCCAGGATGGTCTCGATCTCCTGACCTCATGATCCACACGCCTCAGCCTCCCAAAGTGCTGGGATTACAGGCGTGACCCACTGTGCCCAGCCTTTAAAGGAGCATGTGGACTGAAGCCCCTGCAAGACGAACATAAAATGTTAAAGTATCTGTTTCTTTCTGTGCTTAAATCAGAGACACCTACTATTGTCAATTCAGGATAGTGACCTCAAGTCACTGGAGTTATGTCACTGAAAGTGACCCTGAGAGAGAATCTTGCACACTTCCACCAAGTGTTTTTCATAAGTTGGATGAAATGTATTTTTTAAATTTACATTTCAAATCAAAGGAAATATATAAAGTCAATAAAATGCAGTTAAATCAATAGCAATATATATTTTTATTGTACAATAATCTGTATTTATTCATTCACTCATTTTCCAACCTGCTTATTCCAATTCAGAATGGCGAGGGGTCAGAGCTTCTCCCCCCTTGGACAGGATGCCATTCCCTCCCAGGGCACACTCACACACACATCATCACTCACTCAGACTGGGACCATGTAGACATGTCAATGCACCTAACATGCACATGTTTGGGATGGAGAAGGAAGCCGGAGAAAACCTATGCAGACATAAAGAGAATGTGCAAACTCTACACAGACAGAGGCCCAGGCTGAGAATTGACTTTTTTTCCTCCTCTAATTTGAGAATTGGACAGTCTTTCTATTATTTTAGTGGCTACAACAGAAGCTTTTAACACGCATATTAAGAGTAATTATGTCAAAATCAAATCTATACTTTTGCATTGCACCAGAGGTAAAACCATAGAGTTTTTTTAAACATGTATCTATTCTTCCTTTTCCCCTGGTATTTAATATCAAGACTTCTATCTACTGATAAAACAAGAATGCTTTAAATATTAAAATTTTTTACATTATATGACATTATTTTGCAATTCTTATCATTCAGTATTCCTTCTATTTTAGAAATTCTTTATTGGTTAATGTTGGTTATTTTGAGGTTCTTTTCTTATGCAAATATATATACAGATTTGCTAGTTTCTTCTTTCACTCTTTGTGTCTTTTTTTAAAATTTCAATTTGAGAGTAGGTGCGGTTTATTAACTGACCAGCTTAGAAAAATAATCATGGTAGACACTTAATTCAGTCTTCTAAGTAGCCTGTTGATCTGCTCCTCCCTGTTGCCAGCATCTCCACCTTCTATGAAATGGGTGATCTTTTTCTTCATTCTGCCTAATGGAAAAGATAATTTGAAGGGCCACAGGAAATTATTTGCTTCTTTGAAGTGTTTTCCAACAGTATAGATTTCATGAATCAGATCCGCCTTCCAGATGATGCCATATTTATCAAGAGATCGAGCATTCTAAGTGTTATTCGTCAATGCAATTCTCTTCTTACTGATTTTGCCATAAGCATGCTTGTAGATTAGTTCCTTTATTGACTTCAGATTTGGGTACCCCCATGCAATATACATTTCTACTATTTTCAGTGTGTTCAATAAAGCCTTGTTGAACTTCACAAAGGTTCCATTGAAGACTTGACAAAGGCAAAGAAGCTGCAACACCCTTTAGACCTTAGGACTCACACCACTGATAGCTGTGATCCTGATGACAAATGCCAATTTGGAGGTACAAAGAAGTTGCCAGCTTTTCTTGCCATCCTCACCATTTGAATTTCATTTCTGTATGTCTGCCTACATTCCTTGTGATGGTGTTTCACTTTTTCATAGATAAGCTTCCTCCTTGCCTTTTGAAGTATATTTTGGGCAAACTTCTTTCTCAGGCATTTGATCTTCAGCTCTGCAAAATTTCTTCGCTTTCTCTGAAGGGTTTCTGGCACAGCAGGCACCTTCCTCTTCTTTTCAACACTCTCCATGATTCCAGTTGGAAAGAGCATCTTCATTTTTTAATGTTTGCTCTTTTTTTTTTTTTTTCTTGAAAGATCATCGTATTGGCATTTAATTCCAGCTTAAGGCCATAATTGGGGTATCTGTCCCATAATGACTGTAGCTCCCATCTGATTTCCAGTTTGTCTGGCCTCCCATGCCTGCCCCAATGCTGGGCATCTGACAATAGCAGATAAGTCAAGGCAGGCTGCAACAAGAAACATGGAGAAAGCCAGCAACTCCTCTTCTTCTCCAAAGCCTGTCATGAGTCAGAACAGAAACTGAGAAGGAGTAGATGTGTCGATGTGTGACCAACGATTCTGCATTAGACCAAACAGGATTCTGAATACCTGCACATTAGAATGACTATTAATAGTTCTGAGTAACTAGAAAAGTTATGGACTCTATTTGAGATATTATTTAGATCATAAACCTTATCTATTTATGACCCATTCATTTGGTGGTTGTTCTATGTAACCTGCTGCCGATAGGGCAATGAATGAAAAGATCAAATTTCTGCCATGATGGAATTAACATCAGAGTGGAAGATAAAATCAGTACACTAGATCTACATTATAATATCCCATATAGATAAATGATAGGAAGAATAATGAAGCAGAATACGGAGAGAAAAACATGGGATGCCAAGTCAGTTTAGACAAGGTGGCCCTGAAGTTCTCACTGTTGTGGCAAACCAGGAGCAGAGACCTCAGAGAGGGGAGAAACTCAGCCATGAGGTGGCTAGAGGAAGAGCACGCTGCATACAGGAAATAGCAAGTGCAGAGGTGTAAATCATAAATCGCTGGCTTTTGAAGTGGATGTATGATTGACAATTCTACATTAAACCAAACAAGATTCTTAATGCCTGGACATTAGAATGAGTGTTAATAGCTCAGGGTAACTAGATAAGTTATGGAATCTATTTGAGATATTATTTAAATTATTGGAGAGGAATTCTGGTATAGATGTGTTGGAAGTCAGTATGAGAGATATATTTTTTCACTCCTTGTCCATCAGTAAATCTACCTGGATCAAATTGTTTACATAATATTTTCATCTGTCTCTTATACTTGTGGGTGGTCAAATGGTTTTGATCCTGACAAAATTTGCCCCAAATCTTGCTTTAAATTTTGAATAAATTTACTGATGGTTGTCAAGAGTGAGTTACATCAAATTTTCCTATCAAACATAGCCAATGACTTAGCCCAATTAGAATTTAAATGCATTTTGCAACACATGTTTACCATTAATTTTCTTATTTTTCCTCTGAATATATCAATTTTGCATGGTTCTGTGCTCAGGAATTTGTTACAGAAGCGATGATGCTTTACAAATTTCTAAAGTGAGCTAGAGATACTAAACATTTTCTTACTACAGGCTTACATGAGTTAAAGAAATGATCAGTCAGAAGACCATAGTGATGGTAAAACTATATTAGTACTTTAAATGATTTATTTAGGCAGGTTAAGGTGGCAGGTTATTAAAAAAAAAAAAAGGAGTGTGAAAAATCCCCATCTTTCATAGCTTTAAAAAGTTGGCTCTGCTGCGTGCTGTAATTAAATCAACGGTCTTCTGGTCGGCAGACATGCAGACAACTGTTCCCTCACTGCCACCAGTAAATTCACAGGTATGCACCCTTCCCAAGGGCTGCTGTGCACAGCCTTTTCTAAGATATGGTTTATACCTGAGAAAGTCGAGATGGACAGGAAAGTCCCATGGATGACAGCAGGCCAGACATTTATCTAGACAGTCCATAGAGAGCCCGCTATGTAAAATATTATTTATAGCTTAGTTGTCAAAAATCCTTAGGAGTTGGAACTCACTTTCCCCCAATACAGTTTCCTATAAGTAGAAAATGTCCGTATCATTTGACACTTCTTAGCAATTTTCCCAAGAATTTTATGCTAGTAGTTTCTGTTTTTTTCTTAAGTCAAAGAGCTTAAAACAACTTCAGGTGCTGCTCTTTTCTTTAAATTTTAGGGAAATAATAATAACTTTTTTTTTCACTTTTCTTAATTTTTCTTTAGAAAGTTTCAGATTATTAGTAGCCACATTAAATTGCAGAAAATATGCAATTATAATGACACACAAAGTTTATAAAAACAAACACATGTAGACATGCAAAATCTGAAATTTGACCTGTGGAAAGAAGGACATTTTTAGAGTGAGTAAAAGCTAACATTTTCTTATTATGTTTAATACACTGTTCTAAGCACATTATATCAACCTTTTGAATCTTACCAATGATGCTATAATGTAGGCATTATTTTCAATTTAATATATGACTTAATGAAAGAAAAGACAAATAAATTGATAGTTGGTGAGTGGCAGAGCTGGGATCTGAACCCAGTGGGACTTAGGGCTTACAGTTATAAATTCTATATTAAACTTCATTGAGAACGGGGGGTTGGAAAGTTGGTTGTGTGATGTTGGTCGCTTTGTTTGTAGTTATGGTTGTGATGATATGGTATTAAACAAACAAAAATTCCATTCTGAATTAGGAGATAAGCTAGTTATATATCATGTAGTATATGTTTATCTTTGTACCTTATGAGCTAAGGAACATTACTATCTATATTTTTCAGGCAAGGAAACTAACGCTGAGAGTGGTTAGGTAACTTGCTGATAGTCACAAAGGTAATGCATTACAAAAGCAGGATTCCCTTCAGGAGGTCTGACACTAATGCCAAATTGCTCATCGTCGCTTTTCTGAAGGCATATGATGACATCAACATAATGCTTATTGGCCCATAAACACTGAGCTAGTTAATTATTTTACTGAAGATCACCATAACCTGAGGTACCATGCCAGTTTAAGTCTATTTCCATTTTTGACTTCCACCGAAACATCCACAGAGCTCAGATGGGACTACTCATCCAATTAAAATTTTACTTTAAATATCGTCACTGCATTCGCAACTAATCAGACTAGCTTAAAAAATTATAGATGTGTATTGACAAACTAGTACACTAAACATTGTTTCTAATTTCTGTGGTATACTTCTAATTGTTTTAGCACAGTGAAGGTCCAATTTACCATGCCAAAGGTTACCATAAGGATTACAAAATATACGTTGCAGAAAGATGAGTTGGAGTTAGTTGATCATGTAATGAAGACTAGAAGCTCGAGGATAATTTCTATTTGGCAGGCTAGAAGTAGGGACATACTTAGTAAGAACATTTAAACAGAAAGAGTGAGTTTGACTGGTAATGGGACAATCTATGAAAATGGGAGGTGAAGAGATTAGAAATAGCGTGGTTTGTCCTTAGGTCTTCTCAATATATCTGTGTGCACCAAATATACTGGTTGGGAGAATTTGAGTTAGCAAAGATTTATAGGCATTAACAACATTGAAAAAGTAACAAACACTGTTAAATAATTTTAATCACATATAATCATAGTATTTTAACATAACTACCCTAATTTTGTACCTTATCCTAATACATATATATTTTATTTACCATTTGATCATCTTTTCACTTAATATTACACAGTTTTCTATATAATTCCATGTCCTTTAATTCTCCTATAATTGCTATATAATTTCTACTTACGTTTCTCTGCCACAAATTTGCATGAGTCTGTTTTTTGACATTTGTGTTGTCTCTGAAGTTGTTGCATGGGAAGTTATAGTTGGAAGTATAATGCCTTACCACATGCAATTTCCGGGAAAGTAAGAACATATCTTTTTTTTTTTTTTTTTTTTTAGACGGAGTCTCACTCTGTCGCCCAGTGGTGCAATCTCGGCTCACTGCAAGCTCCGCCTCCCGGGTTCACGCCATTCTCCCTCCTCAGCCTCCCCAGTAGCTGGGACTACAGGCGCCCGCCGCCACGCCCGGCTAATTTTATTTTGTACTTTTAGTAGAAATGGGGTTTCACTGTGTTAGCCAGGATGGTCTCGATCTCCTGACCCTGTGATCCGCCTGTCTCGGCCTCCCAAAGTGCTGGGATTACAGGAGTGAGCCATCGTGCCCGGCCAGATCATATCTTTTCTAACTCAAAAACTTACAATTGTTTCCTACTGCTTTTAGAAAAAAAAAAAAAAAACAACGTTCTTTCCCTGGCCCCAGCCCCTAAGTGATGTGAGTTCTGACTCTACCTCCAATGCACTTCCCTTTTGCTTATTGTGCCTCAGTCACAGCGACTCCTTGTAATTCTTTAACCGCATCAAGCATCCTGCCTCTGCACCTGCCATTTCCTGTGCCCAGCACGCTCTTCCTCCAGCCACCTAGCCGCTGAATTTCTCCCCTCACCGAGGTAGCTGCTCCTGGTTGGCCATAACAGTGAGAACTTGAGGACCACCTTGTCTAAACTGACTTTTCATCCCATATTTTAAATCTCCATATTGTGCTTCATTATTCTTCCTATCCTTTATCTATATGGGATATTATAATGTAGATCTAAGTTTATTGATTTTGTCTTCTGCTCCAATGTTCATTCCATCGTGGCAGAAATTCGGTCTTTTTATTCATTGCCCTATCTGCAGCAGGTTAGATAGAACAACATAAAAACAAATGGATCATAGAATAATCTAATAGTTCTTAACAGTTTCCCAATATCCCTGTGGGAAATTTCCTTTCAGTCACTGTAGGAAGAATTTTAGGGCAATTTCTAGAAGAGTCTAGGAGTTGAAAGGACCAAATGTAAGAGCCTTGTTCTTCCAACCCTGAGACTCTATTAATCACTATGTCTTTGGGCTTTGGACTTTAAGCTAGTTATGAAAAGCTAGGGATGACAGTGAGGTATGTGTAATTCACTGAGGATTTGGTGTCACATGGGAAAGGACCGTTCCTGTTCCATGAGAGTCATTGGGATTGTTCTTACCTCGACTTTGGAGTTAACTTGATTATGATCATTTTCCAAGACTGGTCACATCTCTTCTGTAAGTGCTGTGAGTAACCTTATTTTTATTTAAAATAGGCAGCTGTGGTTTCTGGTGCCCTGAGAGTGCTAGAGATTTCAATATCAGCCTTCATCTGCTGGCCAGCCTCTCCTTAGCCTCACCTGGGAAAGTCCAATTGCCAAATACCTGCTGCTTTGTCCTCTCTGGCACCATCATACCTCTCTGGCACCAGTGAGGCTCTCAGTGTCTGTAGTAAGACTAAGGTATCTCACTAGATTTAGTGTTGATAGCAACACAGTTACATCAATGGAGGTAAAGGTTCTACTGGCTTGTAGAGAATACCTCCTAATGGGCTTTGTAAGTTGAAAGGCTTTCAGCTTAGCAGTTTAAATGTGTAATTATTTTTGCAAGTTTAAAATGTTGCAGCAATTAGCGCTTATTGTGAAAGCTGTTAATTTTATACAGATACACAAATTTTAAGGATTTCAGCTAATTAAATAAATAGGTAAAGATTGACAGGTAATATGAAAGTTGTGAAGATACATTAGAAAGATAAGTTTAGGAAATTTTGAGGCAAGAGGTGTTTGCAAAAAAATTAAATTACAATACAAAGTAGTTTGATAGACCTTAGTTTCTATCATAATTTTTATTATTGGAAAATTATTTGGGGTAGTAACATTTATAATATTACACTGAAAACTTTAAGAGCTGCATTGCATTTTATTAAATTCCATTTAGTGTATGAGTCATGAAAAAAATGTCTTTTGTGTAATTTTCATATTGTGAGTTAGTCAATAAAATGTATTTGATATCTGAAAGTTTATAACAATGGAAAACTGCAAAATAAAATAATAAAATCCATGATAAATTATCTTTATCTATTAAAAAATCTGTAAAAGTAAAACGTAGGTATAAGAAAAAGTATTAACTCGCCCAACCAGCCCTAATTTTTCTTTACCATTGACCTTGACTAAGAGGGAGCATCAACATTAATGAAAACAAATTAATATATTGAATTCAAGAAGAAATTAATGGCCAACAGGGTTGATTATTCAAAAGTTTCTAAAATTTTAGGAGTGAAATTATAATAATAAAATTGGGTTACTATTAAATTTTCTGGATGAGATTTTAGAGTTATTATTGGATCTAAAAAATATTTGATTAAGACGATTTCATATCTGAACCAATATAATTTCAACACACAATTTGTTATTTAGCTAAAATTTGTGTAAGGAACACTTCATCCTTCAGCCTTGATATCAGGTTATTTTCAGTCAAAGATAATGCTAATATTGACATTTACTGACTATTCTCTAACTTTTCTTTTTGACTGATTTCTACAAAATAATGTACGAATATTTCTTAAATATGATATGACTGAGTCATTGTTATTATGGACATTTTTGTGGTTATTGATATATAGTGCAACACCGTTTTACAAATAGTGAATTTTTTATGCTATATTAAATGTCTGAGTGCATGAGCATGCCACCAGTTGCATTTCTGCACTGAAAACCTTTGTTATTTCCTCTGACAATGTATGTGTTTGCCTATTTGTTAACTTAGCAAATTAATTAAAAGTTTCCAAAAGTCATGTTATGTTTCTTTGATAGCAAGAACATACATTCAATCATATATTATACTTGAAAATTATAAATACATCATTCTAAAATTAAATTTTCAAGTTGTATGTGTAATTGATATTTTCTAATTGGCTAAACATATTTAAAATTTAATATTTCTTCAGTTTTCCTTTACTTGCTGTTTCTTTTCTATTTTAGTTACTCATCTTTAATTTTGATTCAACTATTTTACTGTCTCAAATCTATATTAATTAAAATACTTGGCTACATTGTTCTATCATTTTAAAAGGCAGAATAAATTATTATCTAAGGTATATTTTTCCCTAAAGTTATATGATCACTCTTAGCCACCTTAAAGTGTCTACAATGTCTGACTGAAGAGTTGATCTGAGAGTATTTATGTAACTAGGAAAGCTGTCATTGGTGTTAACCCAATCGGTTATCCATAGATCATCTCAACTTTGAAGTTAATACTAGTCAACCTGGTAATATGTCTTATCTGGTAACCTTGTTAAGCCTACGTGTTTCACAAAAACAGCAACAATGGCCCCAAAATAGTAGATGATTTTTATGAGTCAGTGTGTCCCTGAAACATCACCCAAGCTTGGCTTCACAAGATTTTCTATGTTTCTGTCATAGGAGAAATCCAAGGGCAACAAGCTAGAATGAGACATGGAAGACCAGGAAATCAGCGTTTTAGGAATAACAGAACCATTACACATATTGTTGTAAAAATATAACCTAGAGCAGGAGTTGGCAAACTTTCTCTGTAAAGAACCAGATAACAAATCGTTTAGGCTTAGTGTGTCAAGAGGAACATATAATTATTTCTGTAGATAGTTCTATTATGAAACAAACTAGAAAGCAATTTTGTACATATATTTAATAAAATTGAAAATATAATAATAATCAAGCACTTTTTGAAATAATATGGGTTTTATATTAGTTTTCTATTGCTGCTGTAAGAAGTTACCTTGAATTAATGCCTTACAACAATACCTGTTTAATTTTTTACCATCATGCAGGTCCAGGGGGTACCATGTTTCTCAGCTGTTCCTTTGCACTAGGTTTTACAAGGCAGACATCAAGACCTCAAGGGGTCAGCATGGCTGTGTTCCCTTCCTGAACCTCTAGTGGGGAATTTGCTTTCATGTCATTATGGCTTTTGACAGAATTTACTTCTCTGCAATTGTAGAACTGAAGTCCCCATTCTCCTGCCAACTGCAGGCCAGTCTGGGGTCATGTTAGCTTTTAGAGACTCACAGGCCTCTTCCTCCATCCTCAAAGTCAGCAATGGAAGCTGAGTTCCTCTCGTGCTTTCAAATCTCTCTGTCCTCCCCTTCTGCTCATTTCCCCTGTCTCCTCTTCCATGCCTATGTATGAATGACTCCTCTGCTTTGAAAAGCTCTCATGATGACATCTGCACCACTTGAATAAGCCAGGATAATGTCCCTGTCTTAAGGTCAGCTTAGTGTCTTTAATTCCATGTGCAAAGTTCCTCGCTGGTAGTGCCTACAGTAGTGTTTGATTGAATAACCCAAAACTGGGAACATCGCCGGGCGTGGTGGCTCAAGCCTGTAATCCCAGCACTTTGGGAGGCTGAGACGGGCGGAACACGAGGTCAGGAGATCGAGACCATCCTGGCTAACACGGTGAAACCCCTTCTCTACTAAAATACAAAACTAGACACAGCATGGTGGCACATGCCTTAATCCCAGCTACTTGGGAGGCTGAGGCAGGAGAATCACTTGAACCCGGGAGGCAGAGGTTGCAGTGAGCCAAGATCCCACCAGTGCACTCCAGCTTGGGCGACAGAGCCGAACCTTGTCTCAAAAAAAAGAAAAGGGGGAAAAAAAAAAGATTCTGCCAGAAGTGACACATGTCACCTCCACCTACATTTGACTGGCTAAAGCTGGTCCTATGACCACTCAGTTCAACAGGGCAGGGATGCATAATCTTTCTGTAAGAGGGATAACTGAATATGTGGAGAATGGTGACACAGCTACTACAACAGCAGAGCTAGGATTCATGCCTACATCCGCAGAGTTTGAATTCTGACATTAGAACCCTCCATCTTGATGGCCCTCCTGCCTCCCACTGTGCTAGATGCACGTGGTTCAGCCTCATCCCACACTACCGATGACGTGAATTTCAATCGTGGAAAACCAGCATCATGATATGCACAGAGATTTTTACTATTGGTTTCTGCTTCTGTGTAATGAAGTGACTGAGAAACACTGGGCTTTACACTCAGGAGATGCTTAGGAAAAAAATCTGTTGAGGTGAACTGGCAGGGAACCAAAAAGCACAGCAGATCCCCAGATGCCCAACTGAAATCCCATTTTGTGTATGTATGTATGTATGTATGTATGTATGTATGTATGTATGTATGTATTTTGAGACACAGTCTCACTCTATTCCCAAGCTGGAGTGCAGTGGTACGATCTCAGCTCACTGCAACCTCCTCCTCCCGGGTTCAAGTAATTCTCCTGCATCAGACTCCTGTGTGGCTAGAGTTACAGGCGCCTGCCCCAACGCCTGGCTAATTTTTGTGTTTTTAGTAGAGATGGGGTTTCACCATATTGACCAGGCTGGTCTCAAACTCCTGACCTCAGGTGATCCGCGTGCCTTGGCCTCCCAAAGTGCTGGGGTTACAGGTATGAGCCACCATACCTGGCCAAATCCCATTTCTTTTAGATGACTGGAGAAGGAGCTATTTCTCAATGAAGTGTATGGTTCATGAGGAGGTAGATGGGAAGGAAACAGGTACTGGTTGAGCACATACATTTTTCTGCTCACGGAGATGCAAAAACACAGCACATCATCCATTCTCAATATAACTTTATTGACTGAATAGACAAAGAAGGAATGAAATTAATCCTTACAAACCAACAACTTTATGAGGTAGAAATTAGTATCCGCCTTTTGACAAAAGAGGAAACTGAGGCTTGGGGAGATGCAGCATCGTGATGNTTTTTTTTTTTTTTTTTTTTAGCATGCCTTTCTGGAATCAGGCAGCACTGCCTAGGAGAGAACAGGAAACGTGTTTCACAGTAGCCGACCTAACCAACCAGTTCTATGATGATCGACAGATGGTGAGTGACCTGATTGACCAGACCCTTACTGAACCCAACTGACAACTGTGTCCTGATTAAAGGTGAATAAAATTTGTATTCACAATCCCATATAGACCTATAAACTGGTCCTGACCTGTCAAGAGTGCCCGTTTGCAAACCGCAATTAGCAAACCACCATGAAACCACCCACAAAAGCCTTACATTTTAGGCTTTTCATTTTATGTTTACTATGAGACATTAAAGAATGCATGAATAGAGAAATGGAAATTGATCCCTTTTCACTGATCATAAACTTTGTACCTCAATTCTTAAAGTCAGGGGTCTTTAACTCAGCCAGCCACCTAGCTAGGGTCTGTAACTAACAGTTGGTTATTTTCACCCTTTGTCTACTCAAAATTAAGAAAGTAAAGACGATAAAAACAATATTCTACAGAAAAAAAAGACAAATGTTAAAAAAGTAATAAATGAGAACGTCTTTACTACTCATGTGGGAAAGCTTGGTAGGTGTTTAGAAATAAATAAAATTTGTGTGAGGGATGCCCCTTGCAGTTTAAGAATTAGAAGAGGTGATAGGTGAAACTGTAGACATGGATGAGCTGGTTTTCCAAGGCCCAGGATCAGCTACAAGTACATAGAAAAGGTCCCTCATACAAAGACAATGATGTCAAGGTGAATTTGTGTAGATTTTATATGTATTAAATGATGTTGACATGCAACTGATTGTTACAGAATAAAAGAAAACCAGAAAACTGAAAAATTTACATGAAAAAAATGTATCAAGAACCCACAGTAGTTGTAAATAGCATGATGCAGTTATTGAGTACCTGAAATCAATTGCAGATTGACTTGAGGAGGAGCTCAAAGTAACTTCTCCCAGAGATGATCACAGAACTTAAAGACACTGAATTCACAGAACAACTTCTGTGTAGAAGTCACTCTATAGTTCCTCCCAGAGGACGGGACTGACTTTTCAATTTGTCCATTGGGTCATGCTCAGACCACAGTACCTGAAACAGAACCCTAGGAAAATGCATCGTATTTTAATTCTGAACCAAGGGTTGGCTCATTTTTAGAGATATATTGTTTAGTTTTCATTTATTCAGATTTAGGTAAAGGGTTCAATATTCGGGTCAGGATTTGAAACGGGAATCAGGAAGGTGCCCTTCGGTGAGGAAGATTTGAGATGTGGGCACCTTCTTGCTAAGAGAAAAGGCTTCAGTTCGACCTGTACTGGCTCAAGAACTTCCGAAGTTTCACAGAGGCTTGCCTGGAATCTGGGATGAGGCCTTGGGGTTGAGGTCAGGCAGCTTTATGAATGGAGAAGCACTGTGCTAATGGGGTTGCTTAAGGGAGGACAACGATATCCACCTTTTTTCAATATTGTGCCTGAGGCCACCCTGGCCCTGCCATTCAAAATCACCTTCTCTGTCATTTTGGCATTTGTGGTACATTGCAGAACCCTGATTTAGGCCAGAAGGCCGTTTAGAAAATTATTTCTGACACTTTCTTTTAAATTAATCAAATAAATAAAATAGGGCTCCTTGTAATAGATCTCACACATCAAGCATAAATAGACCACATTATTTATTTTCAAATGCAATATGCTGTAGCTCAGTTTTGTACAATTCAAGAATATACTTCATCTTTTGTGTAGGTAATTTCATTCAATTTCCCAATCCCCTCTTTCATTTTGGAGAAACAAAATTTGTGTTTTATGTCTATATATACTCACCAATGGGGCAATTCAAAAATAAAAGTGCATCCCTAACATTGCATTTCTTTGCTTTTGGCTTGCACTAGAACTTTTCCCTCATTTCAATGTAGCTTTTGTATGGGCGAATGCAATAAAAAAGCTAATAAACTTAATAAATGGTTCAATTGCATGAGTGCACCTGTGTGTTACCTTCATCCTTATTATCCATTTCCTCAGACATTGTCCATTACCTCGTCTTGGTCACAGAACCCTATTGTAAGTCTAATACATCGTGCAATAATGCAATAAAAATAAATAATCTGAGAAAATATTACAGTGCAAACTGAAAATAGTTTTGTTGTAAATTTATGCACGTTTTTATCCACTCTGCTAAGTACAAGGATGCTGTCATTGTGCTGTTCTCTTTATATCTCCCATAGGAGTATGACCCAAATCCTTATTTCTTATGAGCTTCGTTCAAATATATATTACAGGGGCTCCATGACCGTGGTTGTTTTCTCAATAGAATTGTTGAAAACTGATTCAGATAATAGTGTGTGCCTGTGTGTGCAGGTATGCAAAAATGTGATGTCCAAGAGGACCCTCTAAATCCATGCCTATGTACTCACAGAAAAATAGAAAATAGTAGGTATTTTATTCAAGTAATTCAGGCATCAAATGCATATTTGCCCTGATATCTATAAATATGAAAAAAACCATGTTCTGCTTGAAACTTCTGAATAATTGATATATTTTCAAACTGAGCTGACTGTGTGAACTTTAAATTTTTGTGGGTTTAAAGAAGGCAGAATTTCCTAGGATGTTTACTGCTAAATTGCATATCATGTATTGGCATGATATGAAGAATGGACTCAACTTTCATGCCTTGCTAGTTTAAAATACCTTACATGCTTTTAGCCAAAGATAATTGTAAAACAAAATATGCCCTCTAATTAGTAGGTGCCAAACTGTGTTTTCCATCTCTCTTTTACACGGGGTCTTTTGGAAGCTGCGCGATAGTATACTCATGAATATCTTTGACAGTTCATAGCTGTCAATCACACAAGATTTTCACAAGCTGCTTACACGGCCTGAGAAATGCACAGAAATGAAGAGGTGATCCCAGACTGACAGATCGTTTCAGGTGGCTTGAGTAGACTTTAATTGACTCTTGGTTTGCTGTCTATACCACTCTCCAAGGAATGCATGAATTGATGAAGCTACTTAATAAACATCTTGGGTAGATCTTATCTGGTTCTGCCACTAACCAATAGAGCATATTTACACTACACATATTTTACATCTAGGCATTCGGTTTTTGGATTGCTTGTGTAGAGAACAGGATTTATTCCCCCTTTACAAAATTTTAGTTATGTTAACTATAAACAGGACAATGGGTAGCTAGGACAATGGATAGCCTCTGCGAACAACGAAAATATAGAGACAATGTCCACATGTATAAGAAATAGCATATACAAAGTGAAATTTAAAGTAGGAAATATGTAGAAAATTTCCCAGTAAATTTACGTAATCTCTATTCTGATGTAGATGTAAAAACCCATTCCAACTTTTAGGAGGGGAAATGCTTCTCTCCAACCTTCTTTTGGATATTTAAAACTATTTTATTGGTAATAAAACTGCCTCTTTTATAGGAAAATGCATAATATTTTAATTCTGAACCAAGAGTTGGCTCATTTTTAGAGCTACCATGGTAGGTATACTAGTGCAGAGTCCAGTGTACTGGTCTCTGCACTGAGTGCCAAACACAAGTATATCTTTCCAAACCTACAGCGTAAAGATCATTGCTCTCAAGTTTTCAGATGAGGACCTTTATACTTAGACAAATGAAATGACTTGAGCAAGTCCATAAATGTAGTGTTTGGTAGACAAAGGACACAAATCCAAGCTATTTGAATCTCAAACCCTTGATCTTTGCCGGAGTATCATGGTGACTTCTGAAGTGTTTTCAGTCAAGGTAAAAACAATCTGTTTCATTTCTTGAGTGAATGCTCTTGCTGGAAGGGTTTACCAGCCACTGCTTTTTGCTCTGCTTGGCTGCTTTGTGCCTTTCAGGTTTGATTTCCTGTATTTCAGTTCCTCTTCCTTTCACCAAGTTAAAGCACAGCTCTAATTATAATGACTACAGTACTACATCAATTTCTAGATGTAAAAGCCATCCTTATAAATGTTCATAAATACTTCTGACTTTCAAAATAATGTAAACCAATGGAACATAATGCTTCATTAGCAAAATGCTATGCAAAATTTGTTATTAGGCTGTCCTGGGAACATTTTTTTTGAGCAAATTATCTATCAGAATTTTATTTTGTAACTCTAGAATGAATTTTCTGCAGTAAGCTATGATGTCCCCAAAATATGTAGAAAATTTGTGATCGTTATTAAATATTTGAATTAACACACCACAATCTCCATATATAATTTTTCCTTTAACATTTTCTATGAATAAATGTTTGTGTATCACATTACTTTTATGAATGCACGCAATTATAGGTTAGTAAACAATAAACATTTTAGCAGGATTTTTCTATTCCTTTAATCAAAACAAAACAAATAGCATGATGTTCATTTAATGTTAAAACTGAACAGGAAATAGTTTTATCTCTCTGTTCTAATTCTTCCTTGATTGAAGACAATCATTGTGAACAATAATTTTCAATGTGCTATACTATGAGTATAGCAGATATAAGACATTTAACTGCTCATAAATGTTGCTCAATAATGTTACATATAGGAGTAAATGAATTCATTCGAGAATAAACCTCTATTGATAACCTATCTTATTTATGTTTGTATGCATAATAATTCTGCTCTTTTCTCAAACCTTCAAACACCTTCAAACACCAATAAACCTCTAACAATACACCATCTTATTTATGTTTGTATGCATAATACTTCTATCCTATTCTCAAACTAAAACTTCAAACACCAAGCCTGACATTTTGAATGCAAAGAGCCCTTAATAAACACTTATTAAAGTGAATTGATTCTGAAACGACTTTCTGATGTGTTTGGAATCATTTTTGAAAGAGTATTCTAAAAAAATCTTCTCCCTGTAACATGACCCTCACTCTACGAGCTTTATGTGCTACATCATATTACCCTTTTGGAGACTTTTAAAATGGGACTTAATTTGGCCTCTGATAGGTACTACAGTAAAGAAATCCTTTTAATTCTATTCATTTATTTCGCAAGCATAATTGAACACAGAATCTCTTAAAGTCTTCAGATCTTAAAGCTTACTAGAACTAGAATTCCAGGTAACTCAGTATAAGAACTGTTTTCAAGAAGTAAATTCCCTGAAAATAAAGTTCCTGATGTTAATTTATTTATATTTGTCTCTTAATAGATTATAATTTTAATCCATGGCTTAAAACAGGATCTTCCGTTATTTGTAATTGAACTAACAGAACTTTACAACGCTACTAGAGAATAAATGTGATTTGGAAATGTACCAGTTCACTTCATATTATCATGACTAAGTTTTGTTATAACATTTTCAATAATAAATGTCAGTGCTAAGATGAAAATGAACATAATAAGAACATTGCTTCTTTGAAATTTTCAAAATGTGTCTTAAGCCATACATTCAAAGTGCTATCATACTTTTAGCAATGAATAAAATTAAAGACATGTATCTACTCATAGAGTTCTCCCTTTCTTTTTTGTAAAATCTCTTTACTTTCTATGAGATCAAAACTGTTGCTAGAAATTACTCAGGAGGATATTGCTTCTTGTTATAATTTGTTCTTGATTCAAAAACTTTAAGTAACTGGAGGATATATTAGCTTCTAATAATGGTTGTAAATGTTGCTTAAACATATTAAAATGCATACACTGGATGTTTCTTTATGGGTATGACTTAGAGGCAGAATGACAGATTTGACAGTGCAAGAGTTTTGAAATTAGAGACCTGGATTTGAATCTTAGCTTTGCCGCAAGATTAGACAAAGTTAGGCATTAGACTTTGCCTAATCTTGTGTCAAAGCTAAGTCTTAGTTTATGTATAGTCTCGGGTTATAAGCTGGGAGTCTTAGGCCATATATAATTAATTTCACTAAATGTCATTTTGTAAATCTTTAAAATTATTGTGCAACAAGATATGTGTGTAAGCCACTTTATCTTTTGTGACTAGACATTGGATCAGTATTTTTCTCTGATCTCCTATAGGAAAAGCAATCCCAAGATTTTTGTAAATCTCTATTATAAGCTGAGTTGGGTACCTGCACAGTTTATATGCTGAAATCCTGATCCCCAGTACCTCAAGATGCAACCTGATTTTAAAACAGAACTTTTTAAATAGATAATTAAGTTAAAGCAAGGTCATTATGGCTGGGCCCCTAATCCAATGGGACTTGTGTCCCATAGAAGAGCATATTTGCCCACAGTCACATAGAGAGGGGAGGTTAATGGAAAACACAGGGAGAAGATAACCATTTGCAATTCAGGAAAAGAGGCCTGGAACCAATCTTTCTCAGTCCTTGGAAGGAACCCACTCTGCCAGCACCTTGGTCTTGGACGTCTATAGCCTCCAAAACCCTGAGACAATGAATTCCTGTTGTTTGCATCCCCTATTCTGTGGCACTTCGTTACATCAGCCCTAACAAACTGCTGTAGTCCCAAAGCTTCCACAACGGTCACTTCCGGTTCCAATGCCCTGATTCTGATAAACTATATCACCTGTCTTCATGAAAATGTCACATGGAGCCAAGATGACAGACAACCCTTTTCTTCATTTTCTGCTTTATATTAACTCTCAAAAGGATATTCCTTGGTCTCCCGATAAACCATTCATACAATGTTTGAAGTGATTCAAGGGTTGAAAATGACAGCAACACAAACAACTCAAAATTGAAAAGTACACATCTCTCCCACCGCAAGTCCTTCGTTTACTGCGATAATTCCTCACTTGTCACATTTTTTTGTAGGTTCCAGTCTCCTACTTACTGTGATATTTGAGTCCTTTCTCAAACTCCTCTCAAATAAAATATTCCCCGATTTTCATTCTCCTAAGTTATTTCCCTTTAGATCCTTCCAAGAACCTGCATTCCCTGCATTTTATTAGGCAGAAAATTTGACATTCCACTCAGGTCTGGCTTTGTATTAGTAAAAATCCATAAGTTTCACACAGAGCATACAGAAGCACTGGCTGAAACATAGAAGTGTCAGACTTACTTTTCTTCTTCCTTCATCCGTCTTCATAAGTAGAAAGAGGAGAAAATTTCATTTTCCAATGATTATGAATTAGATCCTTGTCTTTTATGTCTGAATAGCTACGTGTCTTCTCACAACTACTACAGAATACCTTGATGTGAGGACTGAAGGTAAAATGTTTATCTCAGTGACTGGCAATAAAAGGATGAAACATACACTTGAGGAATCAACGAATGAATAATTAGTTTGTTGATTAATATATACCTTGTCATTAATAACAATCTTCATACTAGAGATATCTGAATCACCATTGAAGGATTAAAGGGAAATTTCCAAAAAGAAAAATAGTAGAGGCAATGATAACATCACAATTCAGAAAATGGAAGCGCATGGATTCCAAGAGATTATAAGAAGTTAAACAAACCACTGCTCAGTGAAATAAAAGAGGACACAAACAAATGGAAGAACATACCATGCTCATGGATAGGAAGAATCAATATCGTGAAAATGGCCATACTCCCCAAGGTTATTTATAGATTCAATGCCATCCCCATCAAGCTACCAATGANTT
>NW_016819796.1:1678541-1685104 GCF_001698545.2 Rhinopithecus bieti | reverse complement strand
GGAGGTTGCAGTGAGCTGAGATCCGGCCACTGCACTCCAGCCTGGGCGACAGAGCGAGACTCCGTCTCAAAAAAAATAAAAAAATAAAAATAAAAATACAAAAAAAAAGAAGTTAAATTATAAGGTGCATAAATGTGTTTATAACTGTATTAATCTGCTCGGGCTGCCATGAGTCTCACCATCAGATAGTTGTTTGCTACACTCTTAGTGCTGTCTTCTGAACAAACTTGCCCATGTTTTCCTCTATGGCTGCCTAAGGATTTTCCAAATGTCCAAGTTCTGGCTCCTTTATGCTTAACAATTGCATCTTCAAGTCACCTCTCTCCTTTGCATTTTACTATAAGCAGTAAGGAGGAGTTAAGACAAACCCCCATTAACTTACTCAGAAATCTCATCTGCTAAATATATAATTTTATCATTTGCAAGTTCTACCTTTCACAACACAGCAGAACACAATTTAGCCAAGGTCTTTGCCACGTTGTAACAAGAGTTGCCTTTTCTCCTGTTTCCTATAACCTGTTCCTCATTTCTAAGACCTCACGAAAATGACGTTTCACATTTCATTTTTTAAATTTATTTTATGTTCTGGGATACATGTGCAGAACGTGCGGTTTCTAACATAGGTACATGTGCGCCATGCTGCTTTGCTGCACCTACCAACCCATTGCCTAGGTATTAAGCCCTGCATGCATCAGCCATTTGTCCTGATACTCTTCCTCTCCTTGCCTCCCCCAGTCCCCAAAAGGCCCTGGTGTGTGTTGTTCCCTTCTCTGTGTCCATGTGTTCTCATTATTCAGTCCCTACTTATGAGTGAGAACATGCGGTGTTTGGTTTTCTGTTCCTATGCTAGTCTGCTGAGGATAATGGCTTCCAGTTTCATCCATGTACCTGCAAAGGACATGATCTCATTCCTTTTTATGGTTGCATAGTATTCCATGGTGTATATACGCCACATTTTCTTTATCCAGTCTATCATTGATGGGCATTTGGGCTGGTTCCATGTCTTTGCTATTGTGGACAGTGCTGTACATCCATGCTTCTTCTACTGTTTCTTCATGGCAACCATGATTTTCTCTAGCATGAGCCTTAAAACACTTCCAACCTCTGCCCATCACTTAGTTCCCAAGCCACTTTCACATTTTTAAGTACAGCCACACCCCACCTTTCAGTACCAAAACTTATGTTAATCTGTTGGGCTGCCCTAATAAAATGGTGGTACTAAATCTCCTATAGTTCAAAGGAAAGAATCACAAAAGCAAAATTTATTGCTCAAAATTTTGTGAGCTCACTAAAGAGAAAAACAACCATAGACAAGACATATCTTACATTGAAACAAAACACAGTGGTTCTACTACGTCTTCGTAGAGAAACTAAGCACAAAACAAAATATCCCTTTTTTAGTTCCTAAAGAAAGCTAATGGCACCACTGTCCACATGTTGATCCTGTTGTACACTCACTAATTCTTACTGAGAAAATACCTTTTTAATTAGCAAGACATTTTCTGAATTCTTGGCTTCAGTTAACCACCTCACTCATGTGTCATTGACCTTAATTAAGGTCAATGAGAGTTGAGGGCTGAGTGTTCTATTATAGCTTTTACTAGGAAACAATCACAAGACATGCTGTATTGCCTGAGGTCAATGGAATAGTCTTTGATAAAGAAGATCAACATGAATAATTCCATAAAATGTCTCCTTTCCTAAGCTCACAACTTCAACATTTTAAACATTTGATTAAAATAGTTCTAAAAAATCATTGTCTTAAATATTAGTGAAATAACTGAAGGCTTCTCTAAAACAGCATCTGAGTTCATCAAAGAGTGTTTATTAAACATGTTCTTTAACCTGCTTAACATGAGCTTCTTTAGAAAGGGGGCTATCAAATCATCCCAAGCAGAGTGTCTGAATCTATCATCTATAGACTGGTAAGGTGCTCTCATCCACCTATAACAATGTAAGAAGTACACACAAAAACTATAGGGACATATGTATGGAAATTATTCACGATTTTTTATAAATGTATCTAATGTGGTGAAAATTCCCTAGCATCACTTCTTGAAAAAAATTTTCCCTCTCTTTCAGATTATGAACCTTCTAATTTTCAAAGATATATGTATTTTAAAACTTTGTATAATGAAATCATGGAGATCATTAAAATTTTAATTTGTTTTAATAACTTCACTTACCAAATGTTATTCTGCAATGATATATCTAATTTTAAGTAAACATTACTTTGTAATCAAAGTCATGAGAATTACTTCCTAAAGATACAATACCAAAGATTTAAGTACAGATTTTATTGATTTATTGATAAGTTTACAAAGAATTAAGATGTGCTGTAAAATTCTGAAAGGGTAATGATCTGAAGGGCAAAAATTATATAGCAGATACATTAGCATATAGCGAAATCTCTCCTGTGTTTATATTTTCAAACTTTATCCCTTCTCTCCAATGATACATTCAACTCATCTGGACCTTGTAGGCTATACTCAAATATCTCTGTCACACTTGAGATGTTAGGATCCAATAAACTCACAAAGTTTTCATTTATATTTTAATTTTACAACCTGGGATCTCAAAGCTCACTGTATACACTCTTGGGTTTAGTTAGAGGCACCGATGATTTGAGCTCACTTTGCAAAACGCTCCACTTACCCGGTGTTGTTTCTCAGATGATAGCTTAAATATGCTGCGTGTTTAACTAGACACTTTCACATTGTTTTTAGCATCACTAAAGTAGTATAAATATTATAATGCATTTCCCATTGTATTCTAACCTGATTTCAGACCTCATGTGCAAAGCTAGTCTATAATAGTGCTTATGTCAAAGTTGTTGGGTGTGTGTATTCATTTTTATAGCTATTTGCTTTGCACTTTCATCATTTGAAACACAACATAATATGTCTGTGAAACACAGTCAAATTTTGCATGCATAACCCCCTGCAATATGCAAAATCATTAAACTTTGAAGCTCATAGGGTTAGTGTTGGTAACTTAAGAAGAAATGTGTTTGGAACTTTACCAAACCAATAATGTTCAAAATGTAGTTTAAAACATTTGTTAAAGTCATAATGTGGGCATATAAGCACATCCTTAAAACATAGTCATGTTTTGTATTTACTGGACATGCAGAGAGATCAAAGCTTTTGTCATAAATGCTTCCAGTAATGTTTGAAGCCCTTCTTTGAGGTAGAGGTCTGTTTTTTGTGGTTTTATTTTGTTTTGTTTTGTTTTTTTCTCTTTGCTTTTAAGAACATAAAATCACAGCCAAAAAAAAAAAAAAGACCAATATATGAATAGCATATTTAGAATCTTAACCAGTGCTTCCTAACATTAAATTGTACATTTAAGGCTTTGATATAAACCATGTTTAAAATAATGAAATGATTGTCTTACTTTATGAATGTAGCCTGCCAACATTTATTGCACACCTACCCAGTACAGAGTATTGCAGCAGGTATAAGCCTTACAGAATATTAAATCTGCAACTTTAATATTCTTTAGCAAAATCTTCACTTTTTCGTGCATGGAAATTAGTAAAACTCTTTACACTTTTTATTATGCATCTCAAAACATATCAAACTTGACTGAGCTAAAAGTTAAAACTCAGTATCTATAGATTCTTGTCTGATCACTGAATGTTGTAAAGAATAAAATCTTAGGTGACTTTATAGGTTCAATTGTTGATTAAAAGCCCCACTGCCAAATGTTTAACACATAGGATATGAATAAACACATATGAGTCCCTTATACAACACGGATGTTTTGAAATCCTTGATAAAGTTCTTGATACTTTAAAATCCTTGATACAGTCCTTGATTAAAATAGGATTCAGCATCCTATTTTAATCTGATATATTCCAAATTTTTCTTCCCAAAAAACTGTCAGGAAGGAAACGATGTTTCACATTTATAAATCCAAAGGGAACCCATTTGCAGAAACTCTTTACCTTTATGAATAATTATAAAGATAAAATGCTATTAATGATCTATGCTTCCAAACAATAGTTGGACAGTCAGAAAGTTATAGTAAATATGAAGAGCTTGTATTACAGATCTGTGTAAATATTAAATGTACATAGTCATAAGACATTCTCTGGAAATGGGGTTATAAGAGTGTCTTATATTTTTCATCAATTCATTCTGATTAATCATCTTCTCTATGGACTAGGGAAAGACTGAAAATGAAAGTCCATAAATAAAGGAAGTTACATTCCTCCATTCCACTCTACTACTAAATCCCAGAAGGGGACTTAAGTGCAAAGTACAAGGAGAGGTTCTGTGCTTATTAAGAGCAGTACAGTCGGAAATTAGCAGGCAGCCAGCAAGTAGGATTTTCCAATTTGGGGCTTATACAAAAGGATTTTGTTTTTCTTTGTTTAACTCACACTTAAGCAGAAATATCTCGTTTTCAAATTGCAAAGATGAGACAGAGGAGGTTAGGAGATTGAGATGAGATGTTTTGGCAAAGAGGTTTCAACCTTGAACATAGAAATTCAGATGATGCAAAAGCAATGGCGATTTTGCCCAACAAGGAAAAACATCACTCCACTGTGAATAGTTAGGAAGTGTTCATTTTGAATTGTCACAACTATTTATACAGAATATAGAACAGCCTTCCTGTATTTAATTGCATTTAGGAGAAAAAGGAAAATCTAACAGAAGTCATAAGCAGTTGTTGAAATGTTCCACAGTAGAGTATATGCCTTTGCTGAGAAATGAAAGTTATATTATGTGCTACCTTTTCATCTGTTGCATGTCTCTGCCAGCTGCAGAGACATGTCAGATGCCATTATTCTGCAAATTTTACTCTCTCCCTCCATCGCTAACCTCTTGTTGACAGTAATCAGAACTTGATGGAGAGGCCTACGCAGGTGTGATATGATAGTTGCTGCTAGTGTGATATAGTATGTGACAGTTTTAGTATTACATCCTGTAGGATGATACATCATCAAATAATGTTTCGGATAATCCTTAGTCTTTCAGCAGAAATGTAATTGTTACTCATCTAATAATATTTCCAGATGGCACAGTCGGTGAAGTATGGGCTAAAAATAAAGGATGATTGGCCTAAGAAGGTGAAGCCAGAGCAAAATGTGAAATAAAGAAAAGCAAATGACCAGGGATTAAGCAGAGGCACAAAAATCTTTCAAAACCAGGATTCCTAGTTTGGGCTGTAGTGACAAAATAAAAAAAGAAAAAAAAAGTTCACTGTTATAAAATAACATTTTTATAAAGTTAAAAGATAACTTGAAGTGCTTCCCTCATAGGTTTTGTTTCCAAAGGGCAAGAGTTGCAGAAAATGTAAATTGTTTTTCTTTATAAATTTCAAGTGGGGTATCCAATTCATAGAAATGACAGTCTTGCAGACAGCACCTGATGATTGATATCTAAATATTGCAATATACTATTCTATTGTTTTTCACAAATTTTAGTTTGTCAAAGAGTACAACTCAGGTTTCTTATCAAAAATCATCTGTTTGCCATTGTTAAATAACATCTACTTTCTAACTGGCATTTTATATATGCTGGAGGATACAAAGACTTATTTACTGACAAACTTGTCAAGTCTTTCCGAAGATTCAGTGCATTTACTTTATAATAGAGGGCATGGTCTTTTGAAGTATTGAGCCTCTTAGTAATTACAGTGCTTCCTGGAACAACCAAGCATATGACACCTACAAGATGCATTTTCCAAACTTACAAGCAAATATTTAATGAGCAAACATTCTATGACACTTGAACATCCTGAATTTCTATTCAGTAAAAAAAGTTTTTCATGTTTTGAAAATGAAAAAGTGAATAAAATTGCCCTAAATGTTTTATGATCTCCAGAAGCAAAGTTTATATAATGTTCTAATAAATTATCTCTTATTTTTATGCTACATGCCCAAAAAGTTGTACTTTCTTATGAAGTGACAGAATTTGTATTGCTTTCTTGGTAGACAGGTTTCACCTCCTGGTGTTTTTTACCCCAGTTAAATGAGTTGGGACAATCAAAAGTCTCAAACATCAACTTTTGATAATTTTTCATAAAAAACAATGAACTCAAATCCTTATCTTTGACATAAGAAGTAAAGAATAATGAACAGTTTGGTGAAATTTTTTCATTTCCATGTATTATTTCTATATAGCAAATGCACAGCATAAGAATATGTGTATAAATATGTTGCTTTTTTCCTATCATTTAGAAATGATACTGGGAGGCCGAGGCGGGCAGATCACAAAGTCAGGAGATTCAGACCACCCTGGCTAACACGGTGAAACCCCATCTCTATTAAAAATACAAAAAATTAGCTGGGCATGGTGGCGGGCGCCTGTAGTCCCAGCTACTCCGGAGGCTGAGGCAGGAGAATGGTGTGAACCCGGGAGGCGGAGCTTTCAGTGAGCCGAGATCGCACCACTGCGCTCTAGCCTGGGCGACAGAGCGAGACTCAGTTTCAAAAAAAAAAAAAAGATAATGGGTTCAGGTAGGTTTTCTAATGCAAAGCCTGAGTGCTTTATATATTTCTTATGCACCTTCTAAGCACCCCTTGAAATTACAAATGGAGAAAATTTCACTTT
>NW_016819796.1:1665872-1676939 GCF_001698545.2 Rhinopithecus bieti | reverse complement strand
CAAAAAAAAAAAAAAAGATAATGGGTTCAGGTAGGTTTTCTAATGCAAAGCCTGAGTGCTTTATATATTTCTTATGCACCTTCTAAGCACCCCTTGAAATTACAAATGGAGAAAAATTTCACTTTAGCATTTTTTAAAGGTAAAAAATTTCAACTTCTTAGAGAAGCAATAAAGTGATTACATAAATTCATACAAGTCTTAAAGCAAATAAATAAGACAGAGAGAAAGAGAAATTAGAATATTCCCTCAGATATTTCTAATGCCTCAGGATTTAATTTCTGTCAATATATTAGTGCTATAAATTAAAAGTAGCTTCAAGTTTTTAATTGACTTGATTATAAGCTAACACATCTTATCCATAACAAATACCTGTCCAAATATTGAATTTAAATTATTTGAAACATTTAAATTTATCTATCTATCTATCCATCCTAGCTATCTGTCTGTCTCTGTTTATGTCTGTTTGTGTGTCTGTCTGTTTTCTTCAGGCCAAGGAGAAGGAAAGTAAGGGGTCTTGGTGGAACGGGGTAGCGGAGACTTACCCCATTCTCCATGGAGCTGGTAAAGTGACTTCCACAGTCTTACTTCCAAATGAATTATGAAGGCAAGAAGGATGAACTTCACATACTGAGCCCAATTTAGATCTCCCTGTGTTGCAAAAATAAGCTAAGATTGAGCCCTAAAAGTTTTTCTTAGAAAAGTGGTTAATCAGTTTGATTTCAACATTCTAACATGTATGCATAATGTAATTCTTTGACAGCCATGGGAGATCGGTTCCAACACCCTGTGAATACCAAAATTCTGGAATGTTCAAGTCCCTTATCTAAAATGGTGTGATATTTGCATGTAACCTATGTCCTTCTGTACACATTAATCTCAATATTACTTATAATAACTAATACAGTGTAGATGCTTAGATGTTATGTACATACCTGTTATACTGTATTATTTTCATTTGTATTATTTTCACTGTTGTACTATTTTTTAAATTTTTCTTCAAATTTTTTTTATCTGTAATTGGTTCAGTCGGCCCAAAGCAGAACCCAAGAACATGGAGTGTAAAGTATATATAAAAACATCATGTTGTGTATCATCAATATATATCGTTAGCCATTTTCATTTAAAATAAATTTACAAAGAAAAACTCTTAGGCTTTTTTCTTAATTTCTTTAATTAGAGAACCACTCAGGGCTGTTTGATACCTTAGCTGTAATTTCTATGGATGTTAGGGGAAATTCCAAAGGTATGAGATAAAATGAGGTAGTATTAAATATGCAAGTTTTAAGGAAGGATTGTACATTCTGGTTTTTTTTTGTATACATGTGTACTAAAATTTTTAAAAAGTTTTGTTTTTGTTATTAATTTGAACTCTGCATCCATTATCTTATAAAATCTTTACAAAATAATCTCAAAGGTGGCCTATCACTTTCACAAATTTAGATATAAGATCACAACCCAGAGAGGTGACTTAATTTGCCTGATGTCACACAGCTGCTAATTTGGTGAACCTGGATATATGAACCAAGCCAATTTTTCTCCAAAACTAACATATATGACCTTGCTAATGAGGCCCTAGGCTGAAGAGTTTAGTAAATTGTTCAGGAACAAACCAAATAGGGATATTCTTCAACACCCCTTTTTATCTTATTCTTACCTGTGCCTCACTCAAGATCAATACACAGGTTGAGCATCCCTAATTTGAAAATCTAAAATTCATAAGTTTTTGAGTGACCACATAATGCCACAAGTGGAATATTCCACTCCTAACCTCATGTTAGGAGTCACATATTTTATTTATAATATTATAGAAAATTACCTTCAGGCTATGTGTATAAGATATGTATCAAACATAAATGAATTTTGTATTTAGGGTTCTATCCCCAAGATATCTCATTGCATATATATGAATCCCAAATCTGAAACCCTTCTGGTCCCAAGCATGCCAGATAAGGGATACTCAACCTGTATAAAGAAAGGAGTGCAATGAGACTAGCATCCTGGATTTGGGTTATACATTTATCTACTAACGAATAATATTCAGAGACATGTTCTGGAATTTCAATTTTACCCTCTTGAAATGTCCTAGAGGAGAAACATTACTAGAAAGCTATTTTCTCTTGCAATTATTTTCTGCAACTACTTTTATGTAAGTTTAACTCCTCCAAGAGTAAATACATATATATATGTATTTACATAATAGTTTATTTATTTGTTTTATTTATATGTTTAAATTATATTTTTATATTATATTTATTTTTTATTTATTTTTATTCTTATTATACAAAATATTTTATTATTTTTTTGATTATATTGAATTTATTATAAAATATATAAATAAATATATAAATATATATATAAAGAAACCAGTTCTTTGCCTAGTTTAGAATTTATTGATCAATAAAATTTCATGGAACAATGTACAAATATCCAGGGCAGTGCACTTAACCAAATCAAATATTTAGATGTTCAAATAAAAAAAGAAGAAAGGAAGGAAGGGAGGGAGGAAGGAAGGGCGAGAAGGCGAGAAAGCAAGAAAGAACTTTTGACTATCATTAGAAGTCAAATATCGAAGTCTGGGAGTTTTATGGCTGGATAAAGTTAGTCCCTCTCTTTGGATATTTCAGCGTTTCATTCCAGGTATGAATAACCCCAGAACAGGGAGACTCTCTGCAAAGTACATTAGCTCTAAATTACTAATGAAAAAACAGATTTTATTTAGGGGCAGAGTTGGTATGGGAATTGAAATTCCAAGACCGCACATTACTTTCACTTAGGGATATTGTGTTAGGCAACAGCAAAGAAAAAAGGAGCAGTGGAAAGGCCAGTAGTCTTAACATCTGACAGCAGAGCGTGTTCGAAGTGTGAACCGTAATTCTCCCAGGGACTGGAGTCTGGATGTCCGCCTGCTTGATCCAATCCCATAATGTAAGAAACGAAAGGCAGTTGACAGAAACAAGCGATTTTATGTCTCTGTGTATGTTTTTTCTTCTCCCTTCTCCCCTCCCAAATTGCCCACCGCTATTCAGGTATTCCATGTGAGGTAGACAAAGGCAGTTTTCATTAGTTGGGTCCACATGTCATTGTTCCTGCCCTGCAACAAAACAAGCAAAACAAAAACAGTGGCTTTCCCTCGCCTCCCCTTTCTACTATGTTGCTGTTATGACTAATTTCACTATTGGGAGCATATTGAAGCAGAGAAAAAGCAATGCAGTGCTTTGACTTAGTGTATATTAGGAAACTGTGATGAAAATGGTAAAACATTCTTAGTCTTAGAAAAACTATCTCCTACTCCAGCACCTCCCTTCTGGCCTCATCTACCAAAATACTCAGATTTATAACTGTTTTTATGATGCCATGTTTTCTGACGTCTTCCCCTTAAAAAGGAAAATTTTGAGCTGTGTAAAATACTAGCATGTTCATTAAACGTATTTTTAATGTGTTTCAAGCTTTTTAATATACAGAATCCTTTATTAGTTTATAATTACACAGTACGTATGGAGCAGAAGAAATGCTGAGGTCTGCAGTGCTCTGAAGTAGAGCCAATCAGTCCCCAAAGAAGCCGATTCGGAAGTCACTGTGCATAAAGATGGGGTAGGATTCCGTGAGACCCACAAGGACATGTTGAGGGACTGGGTTTGTTCTGCAGAGTGAAGATGGAGACTGGACATTCAAGTTTAGTTGCAGCCAACAAAGGGCACTTTTAGCATCCATGCATTGACTGAGAAGGAGGAGAGACGAACTTAGCGGAAGGAATGGAACTTGAAAAGAAAAAAGTCATTTCGAAAGGAAGTGTGAGTCTGCTCTGGAATGTGAAAATAAACCAACCAACGAAATCACTTCTTTCTCAATCTTCAAGAAAGCATTATGGATAAAATCTACTTGGTGGATGCAAGTCAGTTTTGAGTCTGGTTTTCTGACAGGGACAACACAAAGGCAAGACGACCCACAACATGCCCTTCATTCCTGGATTCCATGTCCAGCCTGGTAGCCTTACTTATCACCTGGGTAAAAGGGAGGCCGTGAGTGTGGTAGCAATGAATACTTGGATTTGTTTTGCAACTTCTCTACGATTCTTCATGATTCTTTAGAATCGTGGTTCTCAAAGTTTGGGACAAGATATCGTTGCATGTTGTTTCAAAATTCTTAAAACTTTTAAAAACACTTTGAATTCAAAAGTCTCCCTGTCTCAATTATATGTATTTAAGACTATAAGTATGCTAGTCTACAGTGTTATAAATACTTGCAAGCTAATCTAACAAATAATTTAATAAATAAATTCAAGTTCATTTCAGATGGTATTAAATATAAGTGTATATCTCACACAGCAACTCCTTGTGAGCATTAGCGTGGCAGAACTCTGGGTATGATCAAAGGAATACATTGCATTTGTAAACATCATCCATTAGAATTAGTTTGCTAATATTTCAGATCAATGGGTCTTCCAAAATTCCATATTAAAAACTGTAAATAGTAAGAATCTTCGAAAAAATAAATCACTCTGAATCAGAAAAGAGGGACATAGGTTTCAAGGAGTGGATAGAATATTAAAAAAAAAAAAAAGAAAACAATTTGGAATAAAACAGTTGTTACATTCTGAATGTGGTGATATTCTACACTTGCACATGACAAACAAAATCCCCCTCAAAACACTAAGTCAACATTGCTTTGACGGTCCCTCTTCTTTTGTGAAGTTTTTATAGAGGAATATGCCTTCTTCTGTTCCTACATGGACGAGAAAAGAATAAAAAGAAATTCCTAGAACAAATATGGGGTACACTTTGGGATTCATAGCCACGTGACAATAGTAAGACAAAGGCCAGGAAATAGAGAGAAAGCTATCAGTAGTAAATTCAAACTTCAGATAGAGTTTAGAAGCAGCCTAGATATGCAGTTCGTAATTTTACTTTAATCAATTCAAAATGAGCAGAGCGATGGCTCAAGGGACAGTTGATACAGATAAGAAGAAAAAAGGGAGCTGTGAGACACTGTCTCTACAAAAAATAACTGAAGAGAAAATCAGTCAAGCACGGTAGTGCAGGCTTGTAGACCCAGCTACGTGGGATGGCGAGATGGGAGAATTACTTGACCTGGGATACTGAGGCTGCAGTGAGCAGTGATTATGTCACTGTATTCCAGCCTGGTGAGACCTTGTCTCAAAAATAGTAATAATAGTAATGATAATTAAACCATATATATTTGCATGTATATAAAACATATATATATGTATTTGTATATATATATGCACATACATACACACACACACATATGTAAACAATTAGGCACCAGAAGAAGCAACTTCAAATGTATACAGGCTGATCTAATGTCCTCTTTTTCTTTGTGGCTGAAAAAAATTAAACATATTTTAAAAACCCATAAGCCTGAGAATTAGAACAAAATTCTAATAGAGATTAGCATGAGTTAAGAGCGGACTGTCTTGCCTACATTCAGAGGATGGCCTGAATAATTTATAGACAAGACTGCAAATCCAATCAGGCTTACCATGTCTACCAAAATGTCTCTTTGAAGTTTCCCCAACAGAGGAAGAAAGGGACCCAAGACTCTTGTTCTTAATAAGCTGTCAAATAAGAAGACGGTGAATTTTTTCTGACGAGAACTTTGAGCTATATAAAATCTTTAGTTTTAGATCTAAACACGTGATCCTTGAGTCAGGAAAGAACTTTAATATCAACTTACTTATGGTTATAGCTTTGCATGGTGTTCCTGGGAATCTGAAGAACAAAACACGAGGCAGTGGACCAGTGTTTTTAGCATCTTCTCTAATTTGGTCCCAGTAATGATTTTTAAAATTGTCTTAGGTCCTCCGTTTGACACTTTAAATTCTCGTATTTCTCATTCTGCTTCAGTCATTGCTTAAATTAGTTAATTTTTGTAAAGCGTTTAGAACACAGCCTGGAACCTCATGAGCTTTATTACAGAAATGTCGTTAAATAAATAAAAACTGTCTTCCCCAGGCGACTCGGAGTGCATGGTCCGTGAACCCTGGCAATTCCCTTGCTGAATCCTTAAGATCATTTCCTCAATTGTATTCTATCCCACTCCCTTGAAAAAGGTCTAGAGTTTAAAGTTAAAAAAAAAGAAAAATCACTGACACCTCTCTATCTGAAACAGGGCTAACAGGCATTCCTGGGAAAATTCACAGACTAGGTGGACAGTGGTCAGCCACATGGGAATCCTTAAACCCTCCACTTCACTCCAGATTCTCTCACAACGTGTGGAGGGATTATTAAGGGTCTTCAATCCTCACACTTCCACTCTAACGCCCCTTTTTCAGCAGCATTAAAATAGGCTCTACTTTCTCCAAACAAAACAAATGCTTTATTCAACATTAAATTATCTTTCAACAAACTCTCACTTTTCCTCCCTTTCAGAGACAAACTTGGAGAAAAAATGTTCTAGCTGGGAGCAGTGGCTCATGCCTGTAATCTCAACACTTTGGGAGGCCAAGGCGGGCGGATCTCTTGAGCTCAGGAGTTGGAGACTAGTCTGAGCAACACAGTGGGGCTCTGTCTCTACAAAACATTTATATATATAGGATACATTTATATATATAGGATAGATACACACACACACACGTGTGTGTGTGTGTGTGTGTATAGCCTGGGGTGGTGGCCACACCCATAGTTCCAACTACTTTGGGAGCTGAGGTGGGAGAATTGCTTGAGCTTGGGAGGTCAATGCTGCAGTGAGCCATGACCACGCCATTGCACTCCAACTTGGGTAACAGAGTGAGACCCTTTCTCAAAAAAATAATGTTCTAAACTTTGTGTCTCTAGTTTCTCAGCTCTCCTCAGCTGGGCTGATAGTTTTTCTATTGTGAACTTGACCCTGTTGGTCTTCACCCTTCACTCTTTGCTCCCTGGACCTCCACGCTCAGGGCTGACCTTAGGATTTTTCTTTGCCTTCAGACACCTGCGCATAGGTGCTTTTGTCTCTGTCATTGTTAGGGACTGACCTGTGCCTCCTCTGAGGCCATAAGTATAGGTCCTTAATCCAATAGGACCTATGACCTTTTAAGAAGAGAAAGAGATACCAGAGATTCAAGTGCACAGAGAAAAGACCATGTGAGGACACAGTGAGAAAGCCTCCATCTGCAAGCGAAAGAGAGAGTCCTCAGGAGAAATAAAACCTGCCCATTCCTCAATCTCAGCCTCCCAGCCTCCAGAATTGTGAGAAAATACATTTCTGTTTTGTAAACCACCCAGAATGTCGTATTTTGTTATGGCAGCCCTTGCAGACAAATACTATCATCCTCCTGTTTCTATTCCTATAACCTTACATGTCCCAGTGTTCTGTTCACGGTCAACTCTCCTCAGCGTCTGCATTTTCTCCACTGGCAGCTGCATCCACTCTCAAGTCTTCAGCTGTCATCTCTGTGTGACTCACTTGCAAACTGGTATCTTCAACCCAACAGTTTTCAGTCCTAATCTTCCAGCAGCATGCTGGAACATCTTCACTCATGGGCCTTGCAAGTCCTTCAAATTGAAAACATCTACAATTGAATTGATCATCTCAGCTCCTGCCCCGCATCCCCAAATTACTGTTCCATCCATTCCTGATCATCATCATTTGTTCCTGCGCAAGCCAAATCCTCATATCCTCACCATGCCTCCAGGGCTGATAAATAATCAAGCATTGGGTCTTTTTCTTTTTTTCTTTTCTTTTCTTTTACTTTTCTTTTAGGTTCAGGGGTATGTGTGCACGTCTGTTACATGGGTAAATGGCACATTGCTGAGGTTCGGGTACAACTGACTCTTGTCACCTAGGTAGTGAGAATAGTACCTGGTACGTAGTACTGGTAGGTAGTACCCTCAATTCCCCCCACCTTCTAGTAGTCCCCAGCATCCATTTTTTCCCATCTTTATATCAATATGTACTTGTCAGAGGTATCTGAATCAGAGCAACTCCATCTTGAATAAAGGCTGGGTAAAATAAGGCTGAGACCTACTGGGCTGCTACATTCCTAGGAAGTTAGGGATTCTTAGTCATGAGATGAAATAGGAAGTCAGTACAAGATACGGATCACAAAGACCTTGCTGATAAAACAGGATGCAGTAAGGAAGCTGGCCCAAACCCATCAAAACCAAGATGGTGATGAAAGTGACCTCTGCTTGTCCTCACTGCTCATTATAATGCATTAGCACACTAAAAGACACTCCCACCAGTGCCATGACAGTTTACAAATGTCATGGCAATGTCAGCAAGTTACCCTATATGGTCTAAAAAGGAGACAAACTCTTAGTTTGAGGAACTGTCCACCTCTTTCCCATAAAACTCATGACTAATCTACCTCTTGTTTGCCACAGAATTAAGAAACAACTATAAATATACTCAGTCAAGCAGTCCAGACCACTGCTCTGCCTCTGGAGTAGCCATTCTTTTATTTTGTTGCTTTCTTAATAAACTTACTTTCATTTTACTCTATGAACTGGCCCCTAATTTTTTCTTGCATGAGGTCCCAGAACCCTGTCTTGGGTCATTGTTAACATACTCACTGTTAAGCTCCCAAAGAGAGGTCCTTTAATGTCTACCTGAACATCTCTCTCAAATCCGATCACCCGTCACAGTTCACACCACCAGCCACCCATCCATTTCAGTCACCCACATATCTCGTCTGGGTTACCGCAACATATTCCTACCCTGTTTTACATTGACCACTGCTCCCCTGATGGCTCTTTGCCACTGAGAAATATAAATCTGATTATGTTTAATTCCACCTTCAAGTATTTCGATTCCATTTTAATATTTCTGTGCTTAAATGCCTTATATGATGACATTTGATGCACATCTCCTTTTTTTTTTTTTGACAACCTCTTATAATCTGTAGCCTATCAACTCTGCATTCCCTTCCATTCTTCTTGTTTGAAGAAGATAGTCTCTTGAAGTTTAAAAGAAGTCGATTTTAAACAATTTAAAGATTTATCTAGGTAATATGTGTTGTCACCTGAGGTGTTATAGATTAACTTTTAAAAATGTGGAGATTCCTAAGAACCTAAGCATTAGAGATAGGGATAGTGGCTCCCAATAATGGCAAGAGGTATAGTATATACTAATTTACATATTAGTAATGCTTTCTTGATTGCAAAAAAACAGAAAATAACTCTTACTAATACTTTGGTGGGAAGGGCACAGCAGTAGCTCACGGAATGAAAATAAGAACTCAGTGAAGCAGAAAGCTACTGAAGAAACCAGAAAAATACTAGAAAATCAGCAGTAGGAACGTGCGGGTTTTGCCTTGGAAATTCTGCCTTTTCTGAGACTCTGCGTAAGTGACACCAGGCTTTCTGTCTCTCCATTCCACATCTCTTAAATCTGGGGATGAGAACTTGATTGTTATAGCTGGAAGCAAGTGTGTGCCCCGGGTCAAACAGCCAAGTCCTTTTGACAGTGCCTTAGGGCAGAGACATGGACACTGGCACCTTTATACTCATTTGTAACTGAGCCATCTTCAGAGGACTAACTGCCATCGAGAAATACCCTGATTGGGTCTATTACGTTAGTTGTTATTTGCTATAAATTTTTGTTTAAAACAAGAACTGCACAGCATTGGTCTTGCGCACTTTGGGGTTGAACGAATAAATGACGTTTTCAGAGTGTGCTTTAGCAAGTGATGTTGGCAGAGGTATCATATTACAAGAGTTTAATTAATTATTCTCATTGCCAGCTGTTGGAGAAGAAAAGCGTAAAAGCTTTCTTTTGCTGTGCAAAAGGATTTTTTCTATGTGTTTTCAAGATGGTACATAATATAGCCTGAATGGACTAGAGGAACAGCATTTTTCTTTATTGCATTAGAGTGAACATGTAATTTCTTTTATATTCTGAAGTGGTATGTGAACGGGGTCTGTAGATTGTTTTTGCCTTCCTAGACATGGATTTTGGCCTTTGGCATGCCCACCTGCTGGGGCCACAGTCATCAGCTTGACACAGGAAATGTGGGACTGCTGAGTGGTACTATTATAGCTTCTTGTCTGGAGCCCAGCCTGCCAGTCCCCCGCCACCCATCTCTCCAAAACCCCTTAACTGGAAGCTACTTGGGAGCTTTTTGTTACTGAAAGGGCTCTAAGAATATAAAACAGCTGGTCATTTCTAATGTCTTAAAGATGCGCACATGCTCACTTTTTATTTAATGTCCTCCCAGTAATTCGAGCAGATGCTAACTGCAATGCAACATGAGTCATCTGAAAAGTATGTATCTCAATAAGATTTTTAAAAAATAAGAAATTTATAGAACTTTTTTATAAACCAGGCTAAAAATATATATACAAGCGATTGTAGAAACCAGGGAGGTTTCACCTAAAAGCAAATGCTTAGTGAAAATTTAATTGCATATGCCTGATGTCCTTCATAGTAAAACCTGTTGTTTTTTACTGAAATAGGGGAAAGTAGTTTTAAGGAAGCAAATGCAGTGTCCTCAAATCTAATCAATTTGCAGTGTGACAAAATAATCTGTTGCATTGCCAATTCACCAAGGTGTTTCAACCATTTGGAGATAATGCAAATTATTTAAAATATAATCATTTAAAGTGTTTTAGAAGGGATGTAATTAAACGGCTTAAATATAAGAAAAAGTATGTACCGAAACAGTACATTGAAACAAAAGGAGCATATATTTACTTAATTTTTAAATGAGCTAAATATCAATCACACTACATTTTACAGCCTTACAAAGGTGACTAAAACAATCATTATCTGACTTGCAACTTTATGTGCTCATTTTCAACATGTCTTCTAACATGAGTATGTCACCTAGACTTTGACATTGCCTCACTCATTTTAACATTGCCTTTTCTCTCATTAAAACATTGACGGCCGGGCGCGGTGGCTCAAGCCTGTAATCCCAGCACTTTGGGAGGCCGAGGCGGGCGGATCACGAGGTCAGGAGATCGAGACCATCCTGGCTAACCCGGTGAAACCCCGTCTCTACTAAAAAAATACAAAAAACTGGCCAGGCGAGGTGGCGGGCGCCTGTAGTCCCAGCTACTCGGGAGGCTGAGGCAGGAGAATGGCGTAAACCCGGGAGGCGGAGTTTGCAGTGAGCTGAGATCTGGC
>NW_016819796.1:1660230-1665027 GCF_001698545.2 Rhinopithecus bieti | reverse complement strand
GGTGAAACCCCGTCTCTACTAAAAAATACAAAAAACTAGCCGGGTGAGGTGGCGGGCGCCTGTAGTCCCAGCTACTCGGGAGGCTGAGGCAGGAGAATGGCGTAAACCCGGGAGGCGGAGCTTGCAGTGAGCTGAGATCCGGCCACTGCACTCCAGCCCGGGCGACAGAGCGAGACTCCGTCTCAAAAAAAAAAAAAAAAACTAAAATGAAAAAGTAAAATAAAATATAAAAGTCTCAGTAGGGTAGAGAAAGGAATGCTAGGGTGGAGCATTAGAGTTATTGTCTGTGGAGCCCAGTGCAAGGTTTCTGTTTGCAGAGGCTGGTTTAGGAAAAGCATGTTGTTGTATTTTAAAGCATCAACTCTAAGTTACTGAAAGAAGGCTTTTGTCTCTGGCTCCATAGTGGAGCAATGAACAAAGGTTTACGTTCCTTGATTGGCACATTTAGCTGCTTTTTTCATAAGGGGTTTTCCAAATCAAGGCACGGGAGAGTGAAACCTAAGTGAAAGGTGCTGCCTTACTGGACCATGAGGCAAAAATAGAAGTTCAGGTCTGACAAAACGTCTTGATCCCCAAGAAGAGGAAATACAGGAGAAGTCGCCAAAAAATCTGTATGTGGATTTTCTCCAAATTGCTAGCTTATCCTTAAGCTATAAAGGTGCAGATGAAGTCACCAGGACACCCAGGAGAATACAGCAGTCAAGAGAATAAGCGCCTGAAGGCAATTTCAGCACTCACTCTTGGAGGTTACAACCAGCCAAGGTGAAAATATCTCGGGTCAATACTCCAGGTTTTCTGTTGAAGCCCCAGAAGGGCTGGGACCTAGACAGAAAAGCTACAGGTAGGAATAAACTACGTCCTAAGAGTAAGAGTAAAACGTAAGTAGATCAGCCCTAAGACATTCTAAAATCCCACTCGTAAAGTTTCAGTGAATGTAAACGTGTAATAAAAGGTCACTACATACTTGAAAAAACCATCCATCATGAGAAAAGCTAAAAAGATAATTTCAAAATAATTGTATAATCACATGACTGAAAAACAGGTTTGGAATCATTTGATACAGAAAACAAAATAAGTTAGTATCATTCAGGATATGCTAGATTAATTTGTGGTGACAGATGACCCTAAAAGCCAAACCTTGAGAGGACCAAGGTAAATCACCAGTATTCAAACTTCCAGAAGGATATTTAAGTAATAACAGAAAAGCTCATAAACATTGAACGATGTAATTACTATTTCTGATGTTCTCTATTACTTTGTATAAATCTATATTACCATCTACAATTATTTCCATTCTGTGCAAAGGACTTCCTTCACATATTTAAAGACTTTTTTTTTTTTTTGGCCTGGTGTGGTGGCTCACACCTGTAATTACAGCACTTTGGGAGGCAGAGGAGGGCAGATCACTTGAGCCCAGGAGTTTGAGACCACCCTAAGCAACATGGTGAAACCACGTCTCTACAAAACATAACAATATTTGCCAGGCGTGCTGGTGCGCGCCTGTGGTTCTAGCTACTCTGGAGAGCAAGGTGGGAGGATCGCCTGAGTCTGGGGGGTGTCAAGGTTGCAGTGAGCTGTGATTGTGCCACTGGCCTCCAGCCTGGGCAACAGAGTGAGACCCTGTCTCAAAATAAGCAAAGCAAAACAAAACAAAACAGAAACAAGAAAAAGAAACAAAAGCAAAGACGACATTTCTTATAGAGCAGGTGTGATGACACTAATTCTTCAGGTTTGCATGTCTGAAAATGTCTTTATTTCACCTTCATGTTTGAAACCTATTTTCGCTGTTCATGGGCTTCTGGGCAACAATGTTCATGGGCAACATTAAAAATGTTAGTCGAGTGTTTGCTCACTTGCATTGTTTATGATCTACTGTAATCCCTATCTGTTTCTCTGTATATAACATGTCTTTTTCTCTTCAGCTTTTGAAGATTCTCTATAACTTACTTTCAGTAATTTGATTGTGATATACAGTTTTCTTCTTGCTTCTTGTACTTGGGGATTTTCAAGCCTCTTGCATCTCTGGGTTTGTAGTTTGCACCAAATTTGAAACCTTTTTAACCATCATCTTTTCAAATACTTATTGGGCCTAACTTCCCCCCCGCCTTGTGAAAACCCAGTTATGCACATGATATCAACAGATTGCTTGAAGTTCACCCACAGTTCAATGATACTCCTTTGTATGTTCATTTTCTTCTGGGTTTTTTTTTTTTTTTTTAGATGGAGTCTACTTTGTCCCCCAGGCTGGAGTGCAGTGGTATGATCTCGGCTTACTGCAACCTCTGCCTCCCGGATTCAAGCAATTCTCGTGCCTCAGCCTCCCCAGTAGCTGGGATTATAGGCGTGGCTACTTTTTTGTATATTTATTAGGGATGGGGTTTCACCACGTTGGCCAGGCTGGTCTCAAACTCCTGACCTCAGATGATCTGCCCGCCGCGGCTCCCAAAGTGCTGGGATTACAGGCGTGAGCCACTGAACTCTGCCTGTTGCTTATTTTTTTATGGTAATTTTATTTATTTATTTATTTATTTATTTATTTATTTATTTTGAGACGGAGTCTCGCTCTGCCGCCCAGGCTGGAGTGCAGTGGCCGGATCTCAGCTCACTGCAAGCTCCGCCTCCCGGGTTTACGCCATTCTCCTGCCTCAGCCTCCCGAGTAGCTGGGACTACAGGCGCCCGCCACCTCGCCCAGCTAGTTTTTTATATTTTTTAGTAGAGACGGGGTTTCACCGGGTTAGCCAGGATGGTCTCGATCTCCTGACCTTGTGATCTGCCCGTCTCGGTCTCCCAAAGTGCTGGGATTACAGGCTTGAGCCACCACGCCCGGCCTTTATGGTAATTTTTGTTATGTCTTTCAATTCACTAATATTCTCTTCAGCAATATCCAATCTGCTGTTAGTTACAACCAGTAAATTTTACTTTTCCGACATTATAGTTTTCACCTCTAAAAGTCTGACTTTTGCCTCTCTTGTATCTTCCAAGTATCTGCTTAACATTGTGAACATACAAAATGCAATTTTAAGAACTGCCCTCATGTCTTTGTTTACCATTTCTAACATCAATGTCAGTTTTGAGCGAATTCAATTGATTGAATTCCCCGTCCATTTTGTTTTCTCGCTTTGTTGCATGTGTGATCATCTTTGATTGGATGCCTGACACTTGACTGCACTGTGTTGAGTACTGAACATTTGTGTTTACTGGCATCTGAGGAGATCCTGCTGAACTTCTTGCACTTTGTTCTGTCATGCAGTTAGTGGAGACAGTGTGACTTGTTTGGATCTTACTTTTATGCTTCGTTACATGGTTCTGAAGTAGAGTTACATCAAGGGTTAATTTAGCACATTAAAATGGGAAGAAATTCTTGGGTACTCTACTCAATATGCTTTGGATTGAGGTTTTACAGTGGAGTTTATGGAAGAGGCTCTACGCCTGCCCTTGTGTGCATACCGGGCAATGTTTGATTTCAGCTTTTTGCGTGGTTCTTTCTCAGACCTCCAAACTTTGCTCACATGGATGTGCTAATCAACACTTTGATGAACATTCAAAGTACTTCTCCATATCTCCAGATTTCTCCCTCTCTCTTCCACTGTGTTCTGAGAACTCTACCTACTTTGGGGCCTCATGACTCTCAGTTCCAGTCTCTTCACTTCAGGGAATCTTCTGGGCTGTTCCTCAGTTTCCCCTCCATAAGTCACCACCTTGAAATTCTCTTGAGGAAAAAAGGTGGGGAAGTCAATGGAATCCTCCTTTTTTTATTATTTTTATTTTTCTGTCTCCCAGGAAACATAATTAGGTCTTTCATGGCTAATTTTGAGTATTTTGAAACTAGTCCTCTGCATATTTTGTCTGACTTTTGTTTTATTTTATTGGTGGGGCATTTATTCAATCTTGGCAGGAAGTAGAAGTCCCACACAAGTAATTTGAACAGGGAAAATTTAATAGAAATAATGTTCACAAGTACTAATGTGGTTAAGTAACAAGAGGGTCAAAATAAAACACTAACAGGTAGAAAATCTGCAACAGCAGAAAGTAGCTACCACCTATTTTAAGGAGCATGAACAAAGGAAGAACTTAAAACACTAGAAATGCATAGTTCCCTACCTCCCCAAGGCTTAGATTCAAATCCTTTGGAGAAGGTGTGTATGGCTGTCACAGAAACCAGCACTCAGCTGGTGGTTAAAAAGTTGGTACAGACTGCTGGCCAGGGCTGATCCACAAGGCTGATTAGATGAGAACTGTTGAATTACTTATGCCTCATATCCTTTTTTTTTTTTTTTTTTTTTGTGCACAAACAGTACCCTGGAGGCAGGAAAGGAAGCACTTTCCCTTGCAATGGCAGTAGAAGCCTCTCTAGTGCCCTCTATTGACAAAGCCTAATAGATCAGTTATTTAAAGAAAAACTTCAACAGAGCCCAGCAGTCAAACGTGTTACAAAGCAGAGAGAAGGGTCCATTTGGAGATGAAAATTGATAGATTGGTAACAGGGTCAATGGAATATGCTGTATGGCAATAATTAAGAATGATGTGCTGCTGTATGAAGCGACTTGAATATCATAAACTTAAAATGGAATAAGAGAAACCAGGCACAGGAGAGTATATGCTTAATAATTTCATTTATATAAATATCACAAAGAGGTAAAGATGATAATCTCTGTAGGTAGAACTGGAATAGTGTTACATTTCACAGAAAGTCATTGAGGACGTGTATGAAAATAGCTTCTGGAGTGCTTGGTTTTTTTATTGCTTTGTTTTCATTTTTATTTTCTTTTTTTTTTTTTTTTTTTTTTTTTTTTTTT
>NW_016819796.1:1576327-1659874 GCF_001698545.2 Rhinopithecus bieti | reverse complement strand
GACCTCGTGATCCGCCCGTCTCGGCCTCCCAAAGTGCTGGGATTACAGGCTTGAGCCACCGCGCCCGGCCCTCATTTTTATTTTCTATTTATCGATAAATTAATACGACCCTAGAAGAGGAAGTACAGCATAATATTTTTCTGATACAAAGCAAGCAAAAGAAAACAATATATTGCTTATACTTACACATATTAGTAATTAAGCCATGTTATAGTATTAGCATGTTAATAATACATATGAAATTCAGCATAAGGGCTTTGCTTTGGAGGAAGGTGAGTGGAAATAGAGTTAGAGCAGAGGCGGTTATTGGTAATATTTTAGCTTGTATGAGAAGCTCCCAGGGATTATAATATTTTTATGCTTTATAACATAATGATATAAGAAAACTTTAACTGAATTGTGTAAAAAGTTCAAGAAACCCTGAAAATTGGGCAATTTTGAAATTGTTTCCAAAAGAAATCAGAAACCTTCTATGCCAATTCTATTTTAAATATACAGAGCTATTAGGGGCAATTTATACCCACATATTCTGTGTCTTCAAATGTAAGGTGATTACTCCATTTTTGCTATTGGAATATCCAAAAGTGCTTTTAGCTTATATGAACATACAATATTTGCAGAAAAAAAGTCTTACAAAGTGAAAATGTCAAAATTATTTTACATGTGATCTATTCAGTTTCCTTTATATTGCAAAAATCATGTATTATTTAAGTAGTAGATTATGTATGTGTATATATATGCATATATTTAAGTTACAGTTAATGAATGGATTTATCTAAATCTACATATAAATCTTTAGCATCATATCTTTGTCACGCTAAAGTTGCTCTATTAGTTTAACTGCACATGGCGAACATACCTATTTGACTACTCTGTGAACACCAGAAGTAGCGTAACCAATGACAACTGATGGAACTTTTCATTAAGGATTGTTGAAAGCAACACTTAGTAGACTTGAACAATAATGAAAACAAGTTCGAATAAGGACAAAATATTTGAAAGCGCTGTTTAGACTGCCTTCAAAATAAAATAATATAGAGAATTCACCATAAATGAATAACTTCAGTCGAATGTAAAGACTCAATTTTTATTAGGAATACCTCTGGCAAAGTGTTTAAAATTTAAACATATAGGGTAGGTTTTAATTGTTTATTTTGAGTGAATGGTCAGACTCCCTGCTACATTATATTATCACCCAGAAAACCTATATGCCTGATGTCTGCTTTCAATAATTGTTTGCCTTAATATTTTTCCAATAAAATAGGGATAGTTGTTAACTTAAACTTAACTTGCCAAGTTGTTTACTTAAATAACTATCACTATTTTGTATATTGCTTGTTTAAAGAAAATGTATGGTGCTAAGATTAAGGTTGATAAGCCAATCTGTTGTGGTTTGTGAATTTATCGTTCTGATTCAAATTTCAATCTAAAGATAGTTGTAAAAATTTCCACATTGTTTTCTGAACTATTTCAGATGAGACTTCCCTTTATTTATGTAACTTGCTACATTTTTATACTTCATTCTTATGCAACATAACCAACTTTTCATGTAGTGTAAAGTGAAAACTTCACAAATACTCAATAAGTTTGATTAATGAGGACTCCGACCGGTCATTTAGATAGAAAAACTAGTTTAATTGTAGATTGTAATGACTTCATTGTCAGTGCACATGAAAAGCAACCTTTTACTTCACATGGAATGTATCTTCTGACTTCATCTATCTGGAACGGAATTGTATTGTCTTCTGACAATAACAAGACTGAACAAGTAAGAAGTTTTTATAGTATTTATCAATTCATATATAAATACATTGAATAAAATCAGATAGAAAGGAAGAGTAATAATTTGTAAAATGTATATTATATGTTATAGGTCATAAACAAAGGTAATCATTTAAAAATACATAAATGTATAACACTTGCTTCTTAGGTGCTCCCAGAGCAGTATATTTCAAGATGGTTTTAAATGTAGTGAATGCAGAAATACCCCAACCTAACTGTTCAGAGTTGGACCAATTAACTTACCATAGGCATATTAGGTCTATATCTTCAGTATCAAATAGAATGCCAAGGCAAGCATCCACATAGATTAGGCTACTAACATTCTTCTTTACATAGCTTGCATATTTTCAGTTTTTCAATTTTATATTTAATTTTTTAAAAATTTAATTTGTGGGTATAAACAGCTGCAAAGACCTAATGTACTTGTATAACTGAGTTACAAGTTAAGTACCTACACCAAGATAAGAACAGTGCCTACATATATTTGGGATTTAGTAAATGCTTTCCATTCATCAATATAAGAGATAAGAATATTTATATTAATAAAATAAATATGACAAAATAATTCCATCTTTCTCTCTCTCTCTCTCTCTCTCTCTCTTTTTTTCTGCGACGGAGTCTCACTCTGTCACCCAGGCTGGAGTGCAGTGACATAATCTCAGCTCACTGCAACTCCACCTCCTGTGTTCAAGCGATTCTCCTGCCTCACCCTCCAAAGGAGCTGGGACTATAGGTGCATGCCACTAGGCCCAGCTAATTTTTGTATTTTTAGTAGACACGGGGTTTCACTATGTTGGCCAGGCCAGGCTGGTCTTGAACTCCTGACCTCAGGTTATCCACCTGCCTCAGCCTCCCAAAGTGCTGGGATTACAGGCGTGAGCCACTGCGCCTGGTCCCCATATTTCTTTAACATTCTCCCTATTTATTTATTCAGCAAAGCTCATTTGTGCTGCTATGTGCCAGGCGCAGTCTTCACCACTGATGGATACAAACAAGAATCATTGTTATTGGGAGAGAAATATAGTAAACTAACAAAGTTAAATATAATTAGCTTAAAATTAATAAAAGCATTGGGCAAAATTAAATTAGGGGAGAGGCACAGGGATGGCCAGGTTATTGATAAGGTTTCATCTTTCTAGCCAGGGGCTTAGGGAGGCCCCACTAAGAAGGCTTATTTGAGAACAACTGCAAGGAGGTGAAGCAGTGAGCTAATGGGAGATCTGGAAAGATGGTGAAACTGGCAGAAAGAAGGCAAGTACAAAAAACCCTGGGGTGGGAGCATTTCTGAAATTTCAGAAAACCTGCAGAGCTGAGTTTCACTGAAGCGGGATAAATGAGAGTTAAAGGAACAGGAGATGAAGTCAGAATACAGAGAGTCAGAAGGGAAGGCCTTAGGAGCCAAAATAAGGTCCCTGATATTTACTCAGAGATGAGAAACCACCCGACTGTAGGCAGACAACTGGGCCCTTAGTGGTCTTGGGCAATTATCCTTTATTCTATAGCCTTTCATTCTTCTAATTTCACAGATGACTATTTTATTCCTTTTTTATCCTCAAAACTTTCCCATCCCTGCTGTAATCTCCAGTGTCCCACCTTCATTCTCAACTGATGACTTAAATCACAGAAAAAGCCAAAGGCCACAAGAACAGATCTCACAATACACAAGCTCCCATTACTGCCCCATCTGCCTGCCTTCCTTCTCACTTGTCACTGTGGAGGAAATGACTATGCATCTTCTCGAGGGCGAAGCCATTGAATATCTCCCTGCTCCTTTCTGGATCCTGCATCTTTCCTTCTTATCTGGCCAATTCCCTCTGGGTGGTGGCAGGCAGAGGCTGTGTAAGGCTACGTGGCGATGTGAGGGTGATGTGTTGATCTGAGTGCCTTGGCTTCTTTTGGTGACTGACATAAATTGGGGTCAAGGGCAAAGGGGAGTTCATTCTGATCATCCTAAGGCAGCTAACTGTGGTGAGAAAGTGAGTGTTGAAGTTACAGAGGACGAATTGGGGTTCTCTGCTTTGCTTCTTCAAAGGTAGAGACAAAGACAAGCACAGGAGAGACTCCTGCCAAGAATACCACAACCATCAGCCATGGTCACCATAGGGTAGTTACACTGAACTTTCTTGTTCTGAATTCAACAATGCAGCCTCTTCGGCAGTGCTCACCTGTACATGGCAACAAACAAAAATCTGCTGCTGTGTAACAGCTTGGACCAGGAATAGGTGGCTTGTTCCCATAGGCCAAATAAAGCACTGTGAACTGTCATGATAGGCAAGATGGAAACATGTGTAACTCTCCCAGGAAAAGCACAGTGTGGGCCTCTAGAGTGCTCCTCTCATTCCCATCCATGAGGAGTATTTGGAGGTGCCAGGGACTCTCAGAAATTGCCTGGGAGCTTCTCTGATAGATGAGTTCATGATACGCAAATACATCCACATGCATGTGAATATGATAGGGCTGACGTACTGAGACACTACTGTAATATTGAAATATCAACAGTACACAGCATTCCTAATACCTATGCACATGCCCTCAGAGTGGGATTGTTCATGGATTCCCTCCAACAGGTGATAAGTAGAAATGGCTGCTGGGACACATAGGTGACGCAGAGACATTGAAAAATTAAGCTGATGTTTTCTGCAAAAGTGAAGACTTTAATACAAAACACTGATACAGGAAGACCTCAAGATCCAAAGAATGAGTTCTCCTCTCCACTGCCCTGCAGAGGCATAGATATGATGAGCCCTGGAATAGGAAACCTCACTAATTGTTATGAGAGAGAACTCCTGCTTTTGGAATCCAATATTTTTTGGGCTATGATGATTGGATGGGCCACGCAGAATACCCTGCTCCCATAATGTAGGTCAGAGAACAAAATTAATCTTTTCTCACAGATGGCGGGAATCACGCAGAGACGGATCCCACTTCATGTCGGGGCAAATCGTTGGCCCCAAGCATTGACATCTAAGTATGGAGAAGATTAAAAAAATAAATCAATGATGTGAACAGCACAGTATAATAATAAAAATAAGAATATAAGTTAAATAATGTAGAATCACCTGAGAACTTACATTCAATGAAGGAAGAAGACATAAAAGGAGACAGTAAGGGATGCTGTAAAGTGAGGGCAATAAATTGAGGACTGAACTATTAGAAACCAGCTATGTAGATTTAACTAACTACTGAATTAATGGCACAGAGTATGGTTTCTCAAACTTTAGCATTCTTCAGAATTGCCTGAAGGTACTGTTAGTAGAATACTGAGTTCCACTCTCACTGTCTCAGATTTAGCGGGTTTGAGGCAGATTGAGAATGTATTTGCATTTTGAACAAGTTTCCAGGTGATGCTGATGCTGCTGGTATGGGGCTCACATTTTGAAAACTATTTATATAGGAGCTAGAGAAAAATCAGTAGTAACTTAAAGACTGCAAGAAAAATAGAGGGGAGAAGTTATTAAAGATAACATTGTATTAGTCTCTTTTCACACTGCTGATAAAGACATACCCAAGACTGGGTAATTCATAAAGAAAAAGTTTTCCACGTGGCTGGGAAGGCCTCACAATCATGGCAGAAGGTGAAAGGCACGTCGTACTTGGCGGCAGACAAGAGAGAATGAGAGCCAAGTAAAAGGGGTTTCCCCTTATAAAACCATCAGATCTCGTGAGACTTACTCACTACCATGAGAACAGCATGGGGAAATCTGCTCCCATGATTCAATTATCTCCCACCAGGTCCCTCCCACAACATGTGAGAATTATGGGAGCTACAATTCAAGATGAGATTTGGGTGGGGACACAGCCAGACCATATCAAACATGCAAATGAAGAAAGTTTACTTATTGAAAGAAAAGATTGAAACTGAAGTTTAAAAAGCACACCTTATAGGATTTTCAAAGTCACCTTTTGATCTATTGTCAGATTACAAATAAAAACTACACCACAAATAAGATTATTTTAACTAGATGTTATTTTAAAACTAAAGTGTAAACATTTATTTTTTATTTTCCATAATTCTTTATTCATCAAGCAAGACTGGCAAGCCATCTAAAAGGCAGAGAAACTGAGCAGGCCTCAGACAGGGCTGGAAGACAAAGCAATAATGTTGCCTACCAGAATCTTTGGGAAGTAATTCTGGAGCAAAGACTTTATATTCTGCCAAGTCAATCATGCATAGATGCACAGGCTGACATTCTCAAATATGAACCACCAAGAAAAAGAAATTATTTTCTGTCACTTAAGTCTGGTCAAAGAACAGTTAAATAAAAACAACTCAAACAAGAAGCCATAATAAAATGAATTCTGTTAAGTACTGAATCAATTTAAATTTAAAACAGTATGAAATTATAGTGGGAACTATAGATATAGAATTGAATAACAATGTTACAAACCTTGAAAATGTAAAAGCTAATATAATTGACAGACTTTGGTTATGAAGAAGAAGTGTGAATATATTCATGCCCTTGTTTTCATAGCACAGTCTAATATTGAAAAGTGATTATAAATAACACGCAATGATCCCAACTTTCAACGTCTTTAAGGAATTTTTTTAACATCAGAAAATAATCTAATTGGATAAATATTTTATGTCAGACAATTCCATTTCCTTTCAATTTTAAGTAAAATTAACATAATACTTTAATATAATGCAAAGTATTGTTTTAAAATGTCATATGTTGTATGATGATAATTAAAATAAACCTTTACCTATCTATCTCCTTTACTATCTATATACATTCATTTGTGCATATTTATACAAGGACTTTTGGAACAAAAGTTTAATCTACATATTTCTGCTGGAAAGACTGTATTTTTTTTCTCTATATTTTAGTGCTTTTCATATTGCTTGAATTTCTTATGTTGAGTATATATCAGCTTTACTCAAAACGATTATTTTCCTAGGAAATGTAAATAAAATTAACAAGAAATTTCTTGTGGGAAAAAGCTAATTGAAGTTTTTTGATAAATGAATTAAACATATTATCTTTCTGGGATCAAATACCAATGTAAATTATTTAATTACACAAACCATTAGAAATATCTCCAGAGCATGTCATATCTGCGATTAAACCATGTGGAACTCAACAGTATAATCATGAAAAGCTGAAAGCTTAAGTATGCCTGTGTGTGGGTGTGGGGGGTGATTTTACATTAGATAGAGCAGTTGAGTCTCTTAGAAGAAAGCTCAACATTTTTTAAAAGAATTTTTCATATTTAAATGATGGTTGGGGAAACTGGATGAAGTCTAGTGTTTTATTAACTTACTTATAATTAATAGGAGAATAGCACTGTTTCCTATAATTCATAGTATACAAAAATATATACAGAAAAGATGAAAATAGAGCTGCTCAGTTGCTGGATGTAGCAGTAAAGAGCCTCGCGGACTTCTACTGTCTTCTGCTCCTGGGGTGTCTCCTGAAAACCTGTTTGCCCAAGAAAGTTCTTTGGAACGTGAGAGGGGGGCAGTTCTCTGAGTCACAGAACAACCAGAAAACCAGAAGAAAGGAGAGCTTCAAGAAAGAATCTCTTCCTGGCTAACACGGTGAAACCCCGTCTCTACTAAAAATACAAAAAATTAGCCGGGCGTGGTTGCGGGCGCCTGTAGTCCCAGCTACTAGGCTGAGGCAGGAGAATGGCTGAACCCGGGAGGCGGAGCTTGCAGTAAGCCGAGATCGCGCCACCGCACTCCAGCCTGGGCGACAGAGCAAGACTCCCTCTCAACAGAAAAAAAAAAAGAAAAAAGAAAGATCTCTGCTCTGTTTGAAATAAACAGTCTGAGTATTCTCCATTGACATCCCAGGCCTATTTCGCTTAATACGTTTTAACTTAGAGAGTTTTGTATCTCAAAAACTTCATTCCAGCATTAATATTCCATTAATATATATGAGCAACAGAGCAACTGGTATAGGAAAAAGGAAATGACATATATAGATGTTGAATAATTTGAAATGTTTCAACAGGAATCTTTACAGATATATGAATAAATGTATAGCTACACATGATATGCCTTTGTTTTAATTAGTGAACGTTTCAACCAATAATTGTATTTTTCTAATAAATATTAAATTGATGAATTCTGTGATTTTAATTCACTTTAATAACTTCCTTATATCATTTAGATACAGAAATCATTCATGAAGTCAATTCACAGACACATCCTGGTTCTGTGTTGACTACCTGCTTTTATGGACACAGGAAAATTATGCAACTCACATTACAGAATACTTTGCAAAGTGGACCAGGTTGCCAGCCAGGAAACTAAACAACAAAAGACCAAACTCTGGGCAATTTAAGGGGTACTGAAATTATCAGAAATAACCTAACTTTTACCTGTATTTCCATAAAGAAATTTATACCGTGTCAAGTACATAAAATATAAATCCATCATGGGTAAAAGCGTGGAATAGTGCAATTGTTAAACCTGTAAGTGTTTCATATTACTTAGGCAATAAGCAAAAATTTCGTAGGATTTCATAAATCTTCTCCAAGAAGATTTAATAACTATACCATTATTGTTTTTTTAAGTAGGTAAACATTTGTCAGTGAAGCCCAAATATTGTTCTTTCAGTTTTACTTTAAAATACATGCATTTTAAATTTTACTTTAGGCATATGTTAAGGAACAGTAGAAGGTCATTCATGGATAGGGTTCTTGGAGAATGCTAATAAAATAAGGAAAATGAAGAATATAAATTAGAGTTAAATTCAAATTATTACATCTTTTTATGAGAAACCAGAGATAAGCTTGCTGTTTGGAAATTGCATAGCTGGGATTACACTATATGGAGACAGTATTCGTTTGCTAGGGCTGTTGTAAAAAAGTACCCCACATTGGGAAACTGAAACAAGATAAATTTACTGATTCCTGGAGACTAGACGTTCGAGATCAAGGTCTCAGCAGAGTTGGTTCTTCCCGAAGGCTGTGAAGGAGAATTTGTCCCATGCCCCCTCCTGGCCTCTAGTGGTTTGTTGGCAACCTTTGGTGTTCCTTGGTTTATAGTCGCATTGCCTAATCTCTTCCTTCATTTTCACATGTTGTTCTCCTCACGTGCATGTCTGTGTCCACATTTCCCATTTTTATAAAGATAACAGCAACATTGGATCAGGGGCCTACACCACCCAAGCATGATCTAATTTTAACTAATTACATCGGCAGGCACCCTGTTTCCAAATAAGCTTACATCCTAAAGTACTAAAGGTTCGGACTTGAACATTTAAATTCCGGGGGAGTACAACTTAACACGTAGCAGAAACCCTCTGTGTTAAGTTGAAGAGATCTAAATTCTGATACACAAGCAGAAATCTGATTAATGGAGTTCAGATATTAATCCTGCTTTGTATGAAAATTACAGGATAGTTAGACTCATTCTTAAGGCAGAAATTGGGGCAAGAATGCCAATGATACATTGGTAATTGGTATTGGTATTGATAAAAGACAAAAGCATGACGGCAAAAAGAAGAAGAGTCATTTGACCTGAAGAGTAGTAACCCCATCCTGGTTGTGTAAGCCCAGTGACCCTAAGTCCAAGTTCTGGAAGCATACAGGAGATGCCAGACTGCTTTGTAAGTGATCTGGCAGGTATAACAGCAGAAAAGTAGGGGGAAAGGTGACTCTGACACAGAAAAGATCAAATGAGCACTGCAATAGACCTTATCCTTGGGGCCTTCAACCATCAGAGTCCAATAACTTCAAAAGCTGGGACTGATGAAACCTAGTCACTAGGATTTCACAGTAGTCCTCAAGGAGAGGAATGACACTTTGATGTTTGTATTAGACTATTATTGTATTGCTATAAAGAAATACCTGGCCAGGCACGGTGGCTCACACCTGTAACCCCAGCACTTTGGGAGGCCGAGGCGGGTGGATCACAAGGTCAGGAGTTTGAAGCCAGTCTGGCCAACATAGCGAAACCCTGTCTTTACTAAATACACAAAAATTAGCTGAGCACGGTGGCGGGCGCCTGTAACACCAGCTACTCTGGAGGCTGAGGCAGGAGAATTGCTTGAACCAGGGAGACAAAGGTTACAGTGAGCCCAGATGGCACCACTGCATTCTAGCACGGGCAACAGAGTGAGACTCTGTCAAAAAAAGAAAAAAAGAAAGAAAGAAAGAAAGAAAGAAAGAAAGAAAGAAAGAAAGAAAGAAAGAAAGAAAGAAAGAAAGAAAGAAGGAAGGAAGGAAGGAAGGAAGGAAGGAAGGAAGGAAGGAAGGAAGGAAGGAAGGAAGGAAGGAAGGAAGGAAGGAGAAAGAAAGAAAGAAAGAAAGAAAGAAAGAAAGAAAGAAAGAGAGAGAGAGAGAGAGAGAGAGAGAGAAAGAAAGAAAGAAAGAAAGGCTGAGTAATTTATAAAGCAAAGAGTTACATTGGCTCACGGTTTCTCAGGCTTTATAGGAAAAGCAGGTGCTGGCATCTGCTTTTGGTGAGGGCCCAGGAAACTTCCGATCATGGGGGCAGCTGAAAGGGGAGCAACCATCTCACATGGCGAGAGCGGGAGCAATGGCAGGGGCGGTGTCAGACACTCTTAAAGAGCCAGATCTCACGAGAACTCACTCACTATTGAGAGGAGAGTACTAAGCTATGAGGGATCCACTTCCACGACCAAAACACCTCCCACCAGTCCCCACCTCCAGCACTGGGAATTACATTTCAACTTGAGGTTTGGAGGGGACGAATATCCAAACCATATCAATAGCACTTGGCTTTTAGAGTAGTGGTCTATTTGAAAAGCAGTTTACTGGGAGTTTAGGATCTTTTTCCAATCCAACTGTGCTTTGAGTAACAACAGGTAACTTAATATAAATTGGGCTGAGTTTGGGAATCAGTGGTCAATAGTAAAACCAGAGTAGTCGCAATCCTAGCCCACTCAGGTTAAGAGCTGGAAATGTAAAAAATACATGTCACTTGGCCTTTGGGGATTTATTGCCCTGAACTCCACTTAAGGCCTTGCAGTAAGAAGGAAAGCAGAAGTTCTAGTCCAAAATAGAACAGTCTACCACTTTCACAGGTAGTAGCATGGACACACAACAGCCATGTTCCTGTGGCAGGTGGGATGGTCACAGATACCTCAGAGAATGAGAGCACAATGGCTGGAATCTTGGCAGTCTTGTTCCCTGACAAGATATCCCAAGATGGCATGGATGGATCTTTATTTATACTGCTTCCTGGGAAATGAGGCTGAAACTCGCTGACTTGCCCGACTTTCAGAAGACATGAGCTAGGGTATTAAGAGGCATGTCTACGCTTATCTGATAAAATCTGATGTGGTGTATTTTAGAGATACAAAATAATACCCGAAAGTTCACAGAAATGGCTTGCCTTTAGCTTGCAATGTAATTTGCCAATTAATACCTTGACACACCCCACAGAGGTAACAAGGCGTGTCCTTAAATAAGCAAGCTAGAAATGCTGTGCTTCCCTACACAAAATGTACTGATTATCTTAAAAGGAGTAGGGCAAGGTGAACAATGGGGTAGCTGTCATCAGAATATGTCATTCTTTGACAGAAGTATGAGCAAATTAAGACATCTGAGCAGGCTCATTGTTAGGTATTTTCAATCAGGACTTAAAAAGCTATTTACTGTCTATTGGATGTTGGCAGTCAGGATTAAAGAATGTAGGCAGATAATTTAATAAAGCTTGTAGAACTCTAGCTACCATTGTTTCCTATCAGAAATCCTGTTTCTCTGCCCATGACTTTTAGATTTGGGCAAAAGGTAGTCTCATTGTGTGGCATTTCCATCAGCTTTATTACTCTATGCAGCAGGAAGGATACAACAATACTGTGGGTTTTTAAAGACTAGCTTTCTTAGAAGTAATGCACAGGCAATCAGCATGTACAATCAAGGAAACCTTCAAAAGGTAGAGTCAGGGAAAAGGAATCGTAAGGATAGAATCAGCCTCTACTTTTTCTTTTTTTTTTTTTAAGATAGAGTCTCACTCTGTTGCCCATGCTGGAGTGCAGTGGCATGATCTTGGCTCATTGCAACCTCCACCTCCCGGGGTCAAGCAACTTTCCCACCTCAGCCTCCCAAGTAACTGGGACTGCAGGAGACTGGCACCACGCCTGGCTAATTTTTGTATTTTTAGTAGAGACGGAGTTTTGTCATGTTGGCCAGGCTGGTCTTGAATTCCTGACCTCAGGTGATCTGCCAGCGTTGGCCTCCCAAAATCCTGGGATTACAGGCGTGAGCCACCGTGCGCAACCATACTTGTTATTAAGTAGGTGCTGCTGGAATGGTCTGGTGAAGGAACTCTATGTTGGATTTATTTTACTTATTCTGAAACAGCTTTTCCACACAGGAGGTAACTACGGTATTTCTAACTTGTCCACAGAAACGTAGAGAAATTGGTTTAAAGTAACATACTGTTTCCCTGTGAGAGTGTGAACATCTCCGTTTGCGTTCCAGATTTGTGATCTGTGAGACAAGAGGTGAGGATGGTGGTGACAGTGGACAGTGTTCTAAATTCAGAGTATCAGGCAATAGTGGATTCAATGAGATTTTAATGGAAGTGTATGAACCATTTAGCAAAGTTTTATTTGCCACCAAAGCCATGGAAAAAAGAACTGGCGTGATTAGCAACTCCTCTCTGCAATCAACCACAGGAGGAAGAATAAAAAGATATCTCATCTCCCCAATTGAGGAGAGATTATAGGAGATAGCCCTTGGGACAATGAATTAGGATTGCATGTGTAGGGGATACACAGGTGTATCTGTGCAGTGAGGTAAGTTAACATCTGGATACATATAACTCTAGCTGCCAATATGTTGCTCAGAAGTACCCACATGAAAGTGGGGCAAGAAGAGATCAGGCTGACTCAGGGAAGCCACCTCCCTTCTGTTTCTAACCTTACTCTTCCACTCATTAACTTGTGGTAGCACCAGAAACAATGTGGCGGATGCTATTTTGTTTTGTCTTTCCAGAATTCCGTCTTAGGAAAAACCATGGAGAGGAGAGTGACAGCATCCCCTCACTCAAGAGCATCAGTAGTGTTGACTAGAAAGTTTGATTGACTGGTTCAAAGACTGACATTCAGTGCACCTTGCTCTTCACGGCATTCGTAGTCCGGGCAGAAAGAGCAGTCCGAACTGTCTCTCCTGTGACTCAAAAGATTATGAGTCCTGACTAGTCATTGCTTAATATTTTAAGAACACAAACAAGGGCAGTGGACATTTGGAACTAATCTCATGTGGTAATTTGGAGAAAACATGAACTTTTTATTTTCTCTCTTCTCTTCACAAACTTATGGCTCCAGCACTAGACCCTTCTCAGTGGAGGAATCGAGAATCTAGTGGCACATGTGGTGAGTAAAGGGATCTATTATTCAATTGTAATATAGTTTAGTAAAAATTTTTATTCAATCAGTGTATATCCTATGGTAGAAACATGGCAATATAGAAAGCCAGCCTTCCTTTACAGCAGTAATTGCAACTACATTCTGGTTTTCTGGGAGTGGCACTCTCAGATAATTCGAGGCACCAAAAGAGGGAGTCTATTTACACCAGTAAAAATACTGACATTGCTTACTGGCCACCTGTGACTAATCAGTCTTAATGTTGTTTATGTGAAATAATATTGTTCTCTTATATGGGAGGCATACCTCTCATTCCAGAACCCTATGTTAGATTGCACAAAAGAAACACTGCACCTGGATGAACAGGTCCAGGAGTAACACTGCAGCTAAGTATCAAAATCAAGGCGTTCACACATCCCCTTTTGCAATGAAAGGAACAGCTCACATAGTGGATTCCATAAGGATAGCTAATACACTGTGGGAGCGTGAATGGCTCACCATTTCACCAAGAATTGACGGAAAGTGTATAATACATTCCCAAGCCCAGAGACCCTTACTGGCCTCTATCCCTCTGAAAGAACTATTCCACTCTGTCTCACTTGCATATGCGTCTGGAAGCCTGGAACCAAGTGAATGGGCACCAATACTTCTATCTAATAGATGGAAAGAATTTTCCTTTCATGGCAGGTACCACAAATTGGTCTCTAGGTGTATAAGGAAAATTGGAATTGGAACCACTAAAACGTATAATTTACTCATTAAGCAAATAATATGTGTGTGTGTATATATATTTATAGGTTACATATTATATATTATATATAATGTATATACACACACTATATATAGTATGTGTAGGTGTGTGTATATACATATATATATAGGTGTGTATATATACATATATATATACACACCCATATATATATACACACCTACACACCTAGATATACATATATACACATATATACATATGTATACATATATATGTGTGTGTGTATATATACACACACACATACACACACATACACCTGAGGGATGAGTTACAAGTCGATCCTAAGATAATTTAGCAAGAGGCTATTTAAAATTTATTTTGGGATCAGGGAAGAAATTACTAAGAAACAAGAATATTTTTAATATGCAATTTCCATTGAAATGTTGATTAGAATCATGCACTGCATCAGGAAACCTGGGACAATCAGATAGCAGATGTCATGGGGTCCTAAAGAAAACCAATCATGTGAAAATAGTGCCGTAAACCCAGAGACTTATTATATCCTATTATTGCTGAAGGGTTTAAATATGTGCTGTTGTGTGGGGAGTGCTTGACTGGACATCTTCAACTATTCTCACAATACATGGGATTTAGCAGATATACATAAGAAAGCGGCTAAGGTTATAGATTAGTCCTTGGAAATGTTTCCCCGATTTTCCTCTGCCTTAGAAACATAAGAGCTTACATAGTAAATATTGTTTGTTTCTTATCAGATGGTGTGGTATTTAGATTCTTTCTTAGTAGATATTGCCACCATTTTGAAGATATGTTCATGTATTTCAGATAATCAAAAATGTCAGTGGTTTTGAAAGAGAGAAGACTCCCCTCTGCCCCAGTCAAGAGGTAATGGTTCATATAAGCCATTACCTGTTGCATAGCCTGTTTGCTCCATGGGAAGCTCTGATATAAGTGACAGGGCTGTGTCTCTGTAATTCAGCTAGTAATCTGATACCTAAAACTTTAGTTAATTTTCAATGACCCTTGGTGCCTGATGGTTCAACAGCATAATTTCTGCTAACTTGTGAAAGCATAAACATAGTGATATATTTGATGGTAAAGGTCTCTTGTAATGGAAAGATGATATGTAGAAAAGTAAAATGATTATTCAGTCTTTCTAGAATAACACCTTTCAGTCTGTGTTTCATGGAGTCCTGGTCAAGAGTGTGCACACAACAGAGATTTTAGACTCATTTTCTATTACAACACTTCAATGAACAGTGAGTAAACACTCACTCACTCACTCCCAAGCTTGAAAACCATTACTCTAGCTTCTCTGTGTTGTGCCATTTTATTAGGTCAGACCATCTGACAGCTACAGAACTAGATCATATGGTCTCAGCCTTTATAGAAACGCATCTAGTGAATGGCTGTTTTGATATTAGATTAAATCTATGGATGTTATACAAAATAGTGTTATACAACATGTTTTTTGTAATGCATGAAAACATATACAACAAAATGTACCATTTTACTCGTTTTAAACATACAGTCCTATGACATTAAGCACATTCACACTGTAACACCATGATCAATTTCCAGAACTTCTTCATCTTCCCTAACTGAAACTCTGTTGCCATTGAACGCTCCCTCCCAGTTGCCCCTCTCTCAGGCCGGCAACCATCATTCTACTTTTTGTCTCTATGAATTTGACTGCTCTAAGGACCTTATATAGCATTTGTTCTTTTGTAACTGGCTTATTTCATTTAGCATGATAACCTCAATTTTTATTGACTTTGTTAGCATGTGTCAGAATTGTATTTCTTGTTTAAGGCTGAATAATATTCCATTGTATGTTTGTACCAGATTTTGTTTATCAACTGTCCTCTACTAATAGACATTTGGGTTGCTTCCACCTTTTGGCTATTGTGAATAACGCTTCAGTGAATGTGAGTATATAAATATCTCTTTGATTCCCTGCTTTCACTTATTTGGATGTACATCCAGAAGTCAAATTGCTGCCTTATATAATTATTTAATATTTTCAGGATTCACCACAGCATTTTTCAAAGTGGCTGTACCATTTTACATTGCCACTCATATTGTTTTTATGACAAACATATATCTCCACATCTGTATTTGCATATATATTTTCTCTTTATGAGGAAAGGCCATGGGTGAAATGTTTTTCCATTGAAAACATTATCAGCAATAGTTTTTCCTCTCCAGAGCAACCTACTTCTTTGTTCCCCCCGCATTGGACACTGTGAATCATGTGTTTATGTTGTTCTTTTAGCTTTGATCTCTAAGAAACACAGAGCCAAGTTTTCGGCCCACACCTAGCAAGCCCACACCTAGCACTTTATGAATAATTTTTCCCTGGCTTCAACTTACTTTCATAATTTTGTTTTATTTGGCTGAATTTGCTCACCTTCTTTTTAATGATGAACCATATGAATTTGTGTTAGCAGCTGGAACAAAGCAGACTACAAATAAATAAGCACAGAATATTTAAATTGCATCGTATTTAATTTCTTTCCACTTGGAATATTTTGGCATTTGAAACAGATACCTGTATCTTGCTTTTTTCCAAGTTCAGCGAGAACTGTAATGAAGCTGGAATTTGTTTGAAATAATTATACTCTATTTTGAGGAAGGGCAATATATGTAAAGGTCAAAAGCTAGTAGAAAAATTCAGATACAGAGAGAAAAAAAGACCAACTTTTTAACTCCTTCCCAGTTGCTAAGGAGTACATGTATATAGTTTTAATTCTACACTGTTGATTAAACTATTAACATGGATAGGAAGAAAATCATGTTTCTTTGTCAGTCCATAAGCTTGACGTTTTCAATGCAACTGATTGTGGATAGGCAGGGAAATAGTTGTTTAAAGGCGTTTCATTTTTTGAAGTGCTAAATTAAGGTTATAGGGTGGATTTCTATGAGACTTCTCAGGAAGCTTTTTCTTAGGAGCACCTGGGAACTATTGCATGTAATTAGGTGAGTGGAGTGTCAGTTGAGTACAACAGGTCTCCTCCACGTGTTCATGTCTTCTCATCCCTCCTGAGCAAGGATAATGTTGTGACCTCAATTCATTCCAGATTCTGGAAGATAAGGGCATATGTGTAAGGTTTTATGAGCTTATGGATTTGGGGTTCAGTAGGGCATGAGTAGAGAGTTCAGACATTGATTATTGCAGAGCACAGAGCAGTTTCTCCTCACCCGAATCAAGTTATTATGACTTTTATGAATCTTTCTAAAAATCAGCTCATACTGCATTTGTTTTCAGTGGGAAAAAATAAATATAAAGACAAATCTAATTTTGTTTCACAACAGTGGACCATCATTTTTTAGTTTTTATTATTAATATTTTCCTACAATTTAGACTGAATACTGAATTTTCCCCTTGCTACATGTCTCACAACAGTGAACCATCCTGCTTTTGGCAGTATGGCCTGCTACTTCAATTCTTAAAACAAATATAGAGAATTTTTTATTTTCTCTTTTCTCCTTTGCATAGCACATTATATCTCCTCACTTTATATTTGCTGAATAAATGACTATGGTCAGAAATATCCCATAATGCCTGGCTGCTCCTAAATTAATGATGTCTGCATTTAAGCATAATAAAACTCAGAGAGAACCCCTCAGCTTTAAGCATATGATAAAACTCAGAGAGAACCCCTCAGCTTTAAGCATAAGATAAAACTCAGAGAGAACCCCTCAGCTTTAAGCATATGATAAAACTCAGAGAGAACCCCTCAGCCTCAGCATGTGCTTACTAGGAAGCAGATGGATTGACATAGAAATAGTTCACATATTTCACAGCAATGACCGGAATTCTGAATCTTCTTTTGCACCAGGGGTAGTAGAGGTTTTATTATTTGTTTTCCATCTGTGAATGTGTACACGTTGTTCTTGTCATAAAATAAAGTTGCATTGACTACCAGGCAAAAATAGATAACAAAGGATCCTGATTTCAAAAAATCCCCCATTTCATTGCTGCAAAATAACTATACATCACTTCCTTTTCCTATCTGTTCCCCTTCTATCATCTCCTCAATGACAGGAAAATTCAACCACAGAAACACAAAATAACCAGTCAATACACAATCCTGAATAATTGCATAAAAATTAGCTAGCAGATATATAACAGTTGCAGATATAATAAATTATTATAACTTTTTAAAGAAAAAAATCTCAGAAGTTGGCCTGGACTGTGGGTTTGTCAGTTTGCACATGGTTGGGCCAGGCCATAATTTCTTATGCATATTTCACATTTCAGGTTCTATCACTATAAAAAGTAAATAGGTTAATTTATCCATTATGCTACAGTCAGTGTCAAAAATTCAGAAAGTGAATACAACTTTTCTTCATTCAATATAAAGTAATTATTTTTATATAATTAATCCTCTTAAACTTTTTCCTCAAATTCTTGAAGGCTTAAATGACTTAGGTGCTTAAATGGCAAACACAGACTCAAGGGTTGCTACAAAGAAAAGATCACCAGAGCCAGAAGAGGTAAGAGGGAGAAGAAGGTTCAGTATTTGGGTGGACTAAGCTGAAATAACAGTTGAGGGAGTAGGTAAATCTAGTCAGAAAGGAAACTGGAACTCAAATATCCCCTCAAGAAACACTGCTGAGAGGTAAGGAGTCTCTAGAAACACCCTGTGAAAATATGTGCCATGCCATTACTGGAATCACTTTCAAATTAGACTGCTCAAGTATTCAAAAGAATAATCTAAGAAGAAAAAAAAAAAAACTGCATTGTTGAAGAGCTAGACTAAGTGACCTGACAGGTCTTTTTCATCTCCACCTTAGAGAATTCTATTATCTGGTCTATCTATATGATAACCCTCTTTAAAAAAAAAAAAAAACTGCACTGCATTAAATTACCTATATACTTTCAGTGGAAAATAAAAAAGATGTGTACAGTGCACAAATAGCAGCCTGTGCAGATGTTAGCCAGGAAAAATGATTACAATTTAGAAAACAGAGATATGTTATCCTAAGAACCACAGGAGCATAGAAGATTGGCAAGATTCTAGGAACTGATTTTGAAATGACATTTAATCGAATATTGAGTCAGGCTATCACTCTAGCATTGTTCTTTAGCTGTGTGAGCTCAGTTTTTAAATCTATAGCATGAGAAAGTGAATCATATATTACTATGGTCCTTACCTCTCTCATTATGAAAAGTTTACAATTTAAATTATAAACGACAGTGCTGTGATAGCAAAATCATATTTTGACATAAATATTAAAGTGACAATATTTTTATGTGTGAAGTTCATTACTGGAAAATTTTACACGTAATGATGCAGCAAAACATCTGGAGAGAAGAACTCCATTGTATTTTCCCAAGCAAAATTGCCAGGACTTCATTTCTCAATGAATGAAATTAACCGGGACAGAAGGCATCTTTCCCTTGCAGTATTGTGGTGCCAAAACTCTTCAGTGAGTACACCAAATGCCTCATATGTTCCATGTTTGTTCACATTTCTCTATCTCAGATGACTTCTGCTCCCTCTTTCTCTTCTTTAGACCCCTGTCTTTTGGTCCGTCATGCACATTTTTTATCCTTTCATTATATTCACATAATCAATCTTTTTTTTTTTTTTTTAGAAATTGCCCCTTTCCCTCACTGTAAAACTTTGTTTACAACTCTCATCTTAAACTTAAAATATGGTTTCATTTAGCAAACCTTTTATTTTACTTGTTTCTCTCTTTAGCCAGAATCTAATCCATGCCTTTTTAAAAACTATATTCTGTATTAATTCTGCTTCCTAGTGCTACTTTCTATAACCTAACTTATATGTCCATCCTTGCAATGAAAAGATTCTTCATAAATCTACAAAGTGGCCACCAAATAGAAAATTATAACAATGACTTTACTAACCTCAACTTTCTTCAACATGTATTTACTCACTCATACATGTTGGGTTCCATTTTAGGTACTGTGATGTAAGATTATTTGCTTGAAAGCATGTGGTATGGAAGTAGAGCACAACATTATTTAAGTAATCACACAGGTAAATATAAACTTTCAACCCTGGTTAGCATTTTCAAGAAAAGCACATTATACTCTGATAGCACATAACAAAGGCACCTGAATGTGCCTTTTGAACTAGAGGAAACATTCCTGAAGAACTGACATCTGAATTGAAGGACAGTGTACCCAGAGGTAAGTCTCAGAAGCATTTTTAATAGTGAGTGAATTGTTCAGCTTGAAATTGTCAAGTGATGACTTTGAAAATAATTTGGAGAATAAAAAAATAATATAAAACAAGTCAAAATAAAAAGCAGACAGATCATGACTGAATCCTGGGGAAAAAAGCTATTATTTTCTCCAGTTGAGAAACAATGGTAGATTGGCATGAAGTAGCTGTTTTTGAAGACAGAAAGAAATGAATGAGCTTGAAAGATATTTATGAGGTACAGTCAACAATGACGGGTTACTTATGGAAGACGAGGATGAAAAGGGACATAAAAACCTGACTTCTACCACTGGATTTGATGATATATGGGTTACACAGAGAATGAATAGAGGTCAACATTAATAAGGAGCTTTGTCTTGAAATCTTTCAAGGGTGCAGTGCCAGTGGAAACCCAGATGGACGTCAGAGAGATACCTAGATGGATATTATGATCTAAGGTTCTGAGATAAGAACATATCTGGCTATGAAAACTTTGAGGTTTATTCATATATGTTTAATTGTCTGGGATTAATGTGAAAAGTCAGGGAAGGAAAGCCCAGCAAGAGCTTCTTGAATGCTATCATTATATGCTGAGATGAACAAACAGGTGCAAAGGAGTCTCCGAGGAGTGAAAAATGAGGAGGGTGTGTTGCAGTGGTCCAAAGAAGAAATATTTCAAGAAGCAAAAGAGTTACTCCATAAACATCCCAACTAAAATATTATCCTTGCCCTTTCATCAATTGCATTTCCTTTATTTTTTCTTAACTTTTTAACAATATATTTTCCTACATGTTTATTTGTTTTCTGTTTATTTTCTGTCTTCCCTGCTAGAAAGTAAGCTTCGTAACAGCAGGGACATTTTTCTGTTTATCACCATATCCCCAGCGTCTGAAAAGGGTCTGGAATTAATGTTGACTGAATATCACAATACTTCACAATTTCCAAAGCTGTTGAGGAGTCTAACAAGGCCTCTCCCACTGCATTGAGGGAATGAGAGGTCCTTACTTGCCTCACAAAGTTCTTCTTGGTAGGGTCTTGGAGTTGTGGAGTTGGGGGGCAGGGCGATGAGAAGTGAACAGGGGCTGAGGGAGTGGAGAAACTAGGAATATAAACTTATTTCAAGATATTTGACTGTAAAGAGGAATCAAAAGACAAGGTTATTCTTGGAATACAATGTAAGGACAAAGAGGCATAACCAAAATTGAAGGTTTGTGGGAAAGATACAGTTGGAAGAAAAATTCTGAAAGGGAAACAGTAGTGGAGATATCCTGAGAAAAGGGGGATAGGATGGATTATACAATGGGATAGTAAGTCTCTTCTACCTGCCCATAAAGTTGTATGAGGGGGCAGATGTAGGTGGGTGGAGCACTACACAAAAGTGCGAAGTTTTTATAATGTCAGATGGTGGTTATAAGTCCACATTTGAGTTAGCTTGGAATCAAATTACTACCAGCGTTTGCACTGAGCTTTCTTTGAGTATGGGACTGCCAACCCACTTTCTATGAAGAACCAGTTTTAAGTCCTAGAAACACTGTACCTATCAACTATCCTAAATTGAGAACAGGGCATAGGATACTGTTGAGAATAGAGGCATGAAGAGAAAAATACATCCTATCACCAATATATAATGGATATAATGGAAGAGAATCAGTTGGTAATTTCTCTATGAGCAGGAGCAGGGGCTAACATGCATGACCTGGACAGTGCCATGATTAATGTGAGAATGGTTATTGGTGATAATGGTTAATGGTTGACTCATATGATGCATTATAAATGATGCTAGTAAATATTTATATTGTAACATTGGAAGACAGGACATAATGAGATTTTGGGTCACTGTAAGTTGCCTTTTCAAAAATAGGTAAAGTTTTTGAATTATGCTTTTTTTTTTTTTAGAGGGATCTTGCCCTGTTGCCCAGGCTGGAGTGCAATGGTGTGATCTCTGCTCACTGCAACCTCCACCTCCCAGGTTCAAGCGATTCTCCTGCCTCAGCCTCCAGAGTAGCTGGAACTACAGGCGCCCGCCACCACGCCCAGCTAACTTTTTTTGTATTTTTAATAGATATGGGGTTTCACCGTGTTAGCCAGGATGGTCTCCAGCTCCTGACCTTGTGATCCACCCAGCACTCCCAAAGTGCTGTGATTACAGGCGTGAGCCACTGTGCCCAGCCGAATTATGCATTTTTTAAGTAAAACGTTCTCCTCATAAATTGTGCTAAGCAGACATAAACAGACATTTTATTTTCTCTGTTGTGAACAAAAAAATTACCAGATCACATCTTTTAGAGGAAGTAGAGAGAACTCCAGAAATAGCATTGACTCTTAGGCATCTCCAGTGCAAGCTTTACACAAATATCCTTTTCCAGTCTCGCAGTTAATTTTTCAAGTGTGCACATACCAGTTACTCTCTTGCCATTTTTTTCTCTGGTGATGAGTATGGTCACCGTGTTTTCTTGCTTATATTACACATCTATCTCATATGTGTATATAGTTTGGCTTTCTTTTTAAACGTACCTGTCTATATTACTATTTTCTTTAGAACATTAGGAAATAACTAGGTATCCACAACACTACAAATAATGTTTGACAAATATTTTTAAAAATGAGAAATAAATTACCTGCACATTTGTTCTCTTTTGTCTCTCTGTTAACAGTATTTTGACTCAAAGCCTTGCTACTGTCTTGTCAATTATCATAATTCAGAGAAGATCTTTTCCCTGATAAATTGTATAAAATGCTGCACATTCACAGATATTGAAGAATTTATCATAATGTGAAGAAGATTGATCATTGAGTTAAAAAAGTACATTCTCAAGATGTCTTATTGAACTTGATGCATCTCATCATTGAAAACACCAATAATCAAAACATTCAACGTCCTATGATAAAGTTTCCTCTAACTAAAATAAAACTATTATAAATAAATTACTTTGAAATGAAAATAGCATGTAAAAATAAGACTATAGAGTATATATATTAAGCAACATTTTCAAAATATTTAGCAAATTCAAAAAAAAACTACTACAATACATTATTTCTAAATGGGTCCTATGAGAAACATTTTATGTAAGAAAACTAACTTATTCTTTTCTTTAATCTCAGAGATCCGAGTTTCCCTCATTAACTAGTTTCCACAATAGGATCAGAGTCCAAGGGAAATCATAATTTTTCTTATTACTTTTTTTTCATAATATATACTCCTTTGAACTCTTGATTTTTTTTTTTAATTGAAAGGGCAGAATCCTCACTGTGTTGTCTGTTGGAAAAGAATCAAGTTAGCCAACTCTACACATAATGTTGTCTAATAAGATAACCAGCTAGAGAAATAGCAATGCCTAAACATTCCATTTTTAAATGACTTGTACAAACATTCAGTTATTCCCCATTCTTGTTAAACAGCTATTTACGTTGAAAGTGCATTTTAAACCAGGAAAAAAATAAATAAATGTGTATTAAGAATACTGTACCCTATATGCAGTGATGGAAAAATAGAATTTCACGATAATGTTATGGCTTGAGAATACCGTGTTGAGAATACTGTGTAATTGGCTAGCAGCATTATTAACTATTTTGTTTCACAGGTAGGATTCAGACTCCTTATAGGTTAATCTTTGCACTTCCTGCACATGACCTCCCTCACTGCTGAACCATGCTAGCAGTGCTCGCACAGTAAGAATCTTAGCTCTGTCAGTGCCTGCCATGGTGATGAAGAAACACAGAACACCCACATTAGGGATTGATCAGAGTACACCAAGCTGTCCTAAGCTAAACTGAAGAGGATTAGACTCCCACATTTTACTTAAATGGAAAACTATTATCACCATGTTAAGAAAAGTTATTTTGGCCAGGCACAGTGGCTCATGCTTGTAATCCCAGCACTTTGAGAGGCCGAGGTGGGCAGATCACTAGGTCAGGAGTTGGAGACGAGTCTGGCCAACATAGTGAAACCCGTTTCTACTAAAAATACAAAAAATTAGCCAGGTGTGGTGGTGTGTGCCTGTAATCCCAGCTACTCAGGAGGCTGAGGCAGGAGAATCACGTGAATCCGGGAGGCGGAGGTTGCAAGGAGCTGAGATCATGTCATTGCACTGCAGCCCACGTAACAGTGCGAGACTCTGTCTCTAAAATAAAATAAAAGTTATTTTATTTTCTTTGTTTCATTTTTGTTACTTTCTATTTTTTTCTTTTCTTTTCTTTTTTTTTTTTTTTTTTTTTTACAAAGCACTGTGTACTCAAAGAGAATTAGTAAATACTAAGCTCCCAAAGTACAAAAAATCAACTTACTGGGACAGTCATAAATGCAATTCATACTTTAAATATTTTACATGGTATTACGGTGCTTTGAAGAGAGGACGCTGGTATTTTGAAATCAAGTCCAAACATTTTAGTGATACTATCATTAATAAGGAATACAAATTCATATTAAAATATTGTTTTACTTTTAGGCCTTATATTCACTGTAATAAACAGCAGATTTGTAAGCAGTTTTCTATGTTCTTAGAGACTATGACAGTAAGGATGGATGAGAATTCAGGGGGTACATCATTAAAAAGGAGACAATGAAAGATAAGACGAAAGGCCCAAAGAATCCAATGCTGTTAGCTCTTGTCATCTTGCACTATGTATTGTCATTTAGAATTAAACTAAACTTAATGATCAAGTGTACATTAAACCAGTGGAAGTTAAGCATGTTAGTGTGGGTGAGGATCTGAGTAAAGAAGCAGATAGAGTCCAATGGAATGAGCCGAGAAAAATTAATTAGATGATATCAACTACATGGTGATTGTGAAGAAGGTTATGAAAAAAGGTTGAAAAAGACCAGAGGGATTTCCAGGTAAAAGGAATGGCATAGGGCATATTCTCGCTTTTTTCACTCAATCTGTCTCCATAATTTCACTCATTAAAGAAAGGCTTCTTGGATAAAATTAAAAATTGGGAGAAAATAAGTGGTTTAATTTTTTAAAACAAATAGACACTAGGATTCATGACAAATAGTACATCAAGTAAGATGAAAGACATTTAAATATGGATCAAAATCACGTCACACATATGTTGAAATAACCAAAACCATTTTCCTGACAATATTTGGATAATTCAGTCAAAATGTATTAGACATATCTCTATTTATTATAGTGATATAATATAAATCTTCTTAGATGGTTACCTTTTTATATTTGATGTCACTCATAAAAAATATCTCTGGGAAGCAAACTTTGGCATCACAAGGCTACGTTAAGACAAATAAGGTGATTTATGCAATGATTTTGTTGAAATTATTAGACATTATGTGGAGCCCTTTTGTTCCAGTGTGTTTTTCTCAAAGTATAAATTAAAATTGTATTGATATTTGAAACACCTTCGGTTGCCTCACACTAAGTTACTATTAATTATTTTATTGTATTTAACATTCAGCTAGAAGTAAAATCTATATCTGTCAATTTCTGTGCTGATTTTTTTCATAAATGTATAGAAATAAAATGGGTCATGTTAAGGTTCTTTCTTATTAGTATGATATGAAGGTCTTATTTCCTTTGCAAATCACTAAAATCAAGGCAACTAATTGCATAACAAGATTGGAAAGAATGTGCCATCACTGGAACCTTTGAAAATGAATATAAGAATGTGTAAGTTTTAGAAACTGGGCAGTTTTCATTCTCACTTCAGCTACCTAGTGTGCTTCCTCAAAGCTGAGCCTAGCACTTAAACAATGATGTAGATGGCGTACTTTTCCCATTCTTAGTGGAGATTTTGAAATAAATGCTCAGTAGTAGATCAATCATGGATGAATATAAAGCAATGGCCACCTTTTCACTTTGTTCTGCTTTATAGGAGAAATCTGAAATTGTAAGAAATTAGTAAAATATATATACAATGTCACTGTTTATTGGATATCATGATTTGTTTTAAAAATACTGAAATATTTGCATTCTATATTTCTTTGAATAAGTGAAACAACCTACTACATGAATCGATTGAACTGGATATTAATTCAGCTCTGATTTTTTGAAAAAAATTATAAAATGCCTTTGAATATAACTAGTGCTTAGTCTACTTAGCTATGCATTTAATTATCTTTTTTGTGGGCTTTAAGAAGACAATCTATGCCTTACCGAAAACTAATTGTGAGTTTGATGATCTAAAACAATACTTTTTAATTCACTGGTTTAATTCATTCACTCATGTAATTAATTAATGACTGAAAGTTTAAAGTGTAACCCTCCAAGAAAGGTGCAACATGAAGTACTAAGTGCCTGATACTACAAAGACAGCACTTTAAAAAACACATAAAATTAACATCAGTTTTTTGTTCACACCGAGGGACACAGAAATCTCTCCAGCCCTCCAAGCAATGATGGCGGTTGATTCTTTGCAGCAGACACAACATCTACAGGAGGCTCAAAACACTTCGACCCAGAGGAAAGACTATCCACGTCTCTCATCATGACCTTCCACCCGTTTTCTGACCCCAGAAGTCCTAAACTTAATAATCTTTGTTTTTCTTTTTTATTTCATAGAGAAGGGGATCAAAATTACAGTTTCCTATATCCATTAGGTTGAAGATCAGTAATTAGACATTATAAGTTAGGAATTTTCACCTTGATGATATTTATACATAAAACTTACCATATTATTCTGTTCTCACACTGCTAATAAAGGCATACCTGAGACTGGGTAGTTTATAAAATAAAGAGGTTTAATTGTCACACAGTTCTGCAGGACTGGGGAGGCTTCAGAAAACTTATGATCATGGCCGAAGGGGAAGCAAACATGTCTTTCTTCACATGGCAGCAGGAAGGACAAGTGCAGAGCAAAAAGGGGAAAAACCCCTTATAAAACCATCAGATCTTGTGAGAACTCACTATCATGAGAACAGCATGGAGGTATCCACCCCCAGGATTTAATTACCTCCCACCGGCATCCTCCCAGAACATGTGGGGATTATGGGAACTACAATTCAAGATAAAATTTGGGTGGAGACACAGTCAAATCATATCACTTGCTGAGCAAATTAATAATGTGAGCAAAACTGTTGCACTGAGATTGTTTAAACTGTTCAATAGGTCCACGTGGTTTTGAATGTGTTCCAGTAATTTCAGAATTTCTGGTTCCTCCAGACATAATTCATTGCTAGATGACTGCACATGTACCTTCATTATGCATGCAAAATCACTAAGCCAAGAGAGGTTAACCAAAACATTGAACACTAATGTTCAACACATTGGTACACTGAACACTAACTATTGTAACAGAGACAATTGAATCTACAGTGCTATGCTTTCCACTGAAGTCGTTTGCTTAAATATTACATGTGAATTGCCAATATTTCTAATATCATCATTAAATTAGTAAAACAATTGTGTATGCCACAATTGAATATATGAAAATACATTTCACAATCACTTTTACTTTTGTATATTTACAATTGTATACATATTCTCCATGTCTTAGATTTATGATCTTATAAAAGAAAATAAATTATTTTATCGATAGTAATATTAACATGTTAAGTCAAAATTTATCTGTGAAATTATTTTATCATTATCATATTAAATAATAACAAATAAATCTCCTTAAGAAATTAACTTGTACCTTTATCTGAGGTAAAAATAGTGGCCCTTATTATACTGAGTTTGTATAAGATATCTAGATATCGCCCACTGTTTTCACTTTAGGTAGGCATTTATTTCTTCATTAAAAATGTCTCATGTTTTGTGAATTAAACATTTACAAAGTTTCTAACATCGTTATTACGATAGCAAAAGAGTCAGGCCCAGTAGCTCACGCCTGTAATCCCAGCACTGTGGGAGGCCAAGACGGGCAGATCACCTGAGGCCAGGAGTTCGAGACCAGCTTGGCCAACATGGTGAAACCGTGTCTCTAGTAAAAACACAAAAAAATTAACCCGGCATGGTGGCACGCACCTATAATCCCAGCTACTCAGGAGGTTCGCTTGAACCTGGGAAGTGGACGTTGCAATGAACTGAGATCATCGTGCCACCGTTGCGCCCCAGCCTGGGTGGCAGGGCGAGACTGTGTCTCAAAAAATACGTAAATACATAAATAATACATTTTTAAAAGACAGTAGCAAAATAAAATTAGGTGTTTTTGCTTTGGAATTTCTATATAGAATACATTACTTTCAGCCAAACAGTAACCAATTCTAGAAAAGTGACCTTTCAAATAGAAGTTTTGGCTCCTAATTCTTTATTATGTACATTACTTGTTTAGTATGTACATGAATGACGTGTGTCTATTCAAAATACTTTGCTTTTATAAATGGCATTTCATGCAGATTTATGTGAACTTTTTGAGAACGTGCTATAAAAATATTTACATGTATTTCAATTAGATCTCACCATAAGCTGTATAGGCATTTCTTCCTCATAAGGCACAAAGCAACTTTGGCCCTGCACTGAATATCCCCTGAGAGCTGACTTCCCAACAGGCATTAGTTCAATAGGCATTTTATGCTAACTACATAGTTTCCTATTAATTTTTTTTCAAATAACACGACTAGAATAGACATAAAATAGTACTTTCTTATCATTATATTGTTACCTACTCATAGTAAATTTTCCCACTCACTTTCTTATTAAAAAATACCAGGTAGTTTTTCCTCCATTATCTTGACATATTCATTTAACAGTCTTTTGGGAGGCTCGTGGTGTATGTCTTTAAGTTTTTTTTTTTTTCTTTTTAGAAAATATCAAGAAAAAATTATTAAATATTTTAACATCTATTTAAGGAAGCAGATATATTCCTTACACTTCACAATTTCTTGGAGATTCTTTTTAAAATAGCTTAGAATACTGCACTTTCCACTCCAGGGAAATCATTCCTTTTCCCACTCAATCTATGAGTAATCAAAATATGTGTTTATCATTTATTAAGCCATCATTTGCAATACCCCATGGAATTCATGTTTTAGATTTTAATATATTGTTCCATAATTTTTCCCTCAGTTTTAATTTTTTTACATATGCAGCCTAAGTGCAGGTGAAAAATAGGATTTTTTTCTTCACCTTTTTAGGGAAAATGGTATTAGTTGAAGGCTTTGGGTATAAAAAAATTCACAATAAATAGGCTTTGCTTAGGATTTTGGTTTAAACTACCAATTTAGATAGAACTTCAATTTTAAACCGTAATTCTTCCCAGACTTCCTTAAAACTCAGCCCAGGTGAAGAAAAAAGAAAGACATTTTGGCTAAGTTGCCTCCTGACTGTTTTTAATGAACATTTTGCCAAGCTCTGCTCATGAATACCAAAAACACATGTGATCTAGCAAAAGATGGAACATAAAACCTTAAATATCCTGTCCATATCAAGAAGATTGAGAAGTACTGATCCTTTAAAAATAATTTCTGATTTTATGGGGTATTTTTTTTGTCACAATGTGAGCACAATTTAAATGTCTCAATGGCCAAAGCTCCCATACTAAAGGTCTCTGAAAACAGAGACTCATGTCTGAGGTGTGACTCAGGGGGAATCACTTCCAGGAGAAAGACGCAAATGCCAGTGCCACGCACGTAATGAAGCTAAGTGGCAGCTGAAAAAAATTCATCAAAAACGTGAACTCCACAGGAGACGCTGACTCAATATGTCAGTTAATTGGATAAATTATGCAATCATCCAGGGAGTGACCTCTCAGCAGAGCAGGATTTAATGACGACAATTATTTGGGGAAAAGAGGAAGACAGGGGAGGGTCTGTGTTATAAAATAAGTTATTTAAAACATAAGATAACACCTTAAACCTGAGTCCTTTTCAAACACTTTCTGTTTCATGGTGTTAAAGAAATAAATATTAAAATCTTACCTGTTGGAATGTTCTCTGGCATTTAAAAGAGAGAATAATGAAAAGTAAAGGACAGACTTCAAAGTAACTGGCACTTCATATGTGCTTTTAATCTAAAAAATCCTAAAGCATCGCCTAGTAACATAGAAACGAAAGAGCTAATATCCCATATATCTCAAGGAGGGAAAAAATGTTGTATAAACAAAACTCGAACAGATAATTCCTACAGTTAGGTTTCCAATTATATGTTGATGTGGTCCAGTTCTTGTGACACATATTATTAAAAAACCTTTTAGGATGCTTGTTGTACATACCATTCTTTATATATACATATATATAATTCAGAAATAAGAACTTTAAAAAGTCAATGTATAATTAAATATTTAGTGCATTTGTAAAATAAGGTCTACATGTTTTGAATAACATAGCATGTAATATAACGATAAAACAATATTTTACTGACTTTTTAAATTATATATAATTGTGATTCATAAGCATCTAAAACTGAGGTTATCTATCCCAGGTTAATATCAGCCCTCTCCCAATAGAATAATCATGCATATCATCTTTTGAAAGACTAGAAAATAAAAGCCATTGACATTGCTTCAGCTATATATGGTAATTGGAGCCATGGTATAATAAACATCAGCACTTATCTTATATAAACACAGAGGAGAAACACAATTCCAGGGGAAGTCACAGCTTTTAAAGTTATTACTTAACTCTCTTGTCCAGTTATAAAGATGTACTTTCACATTTTCTTTATTTATTTTGTTTATTTGTTTCAGTTTTTTTTTTTTTTTTTAACTACATAATTCTGTCTAGTGGGCAAATCACTAAACAATAACTAAATTAATTCATTTTAGGTAGGATAATCATGTATATGTCATGGTAATTACCATGATAATTTTATCCAATCAAAAGTTTAACTTTATTTGCAACTTTTTCATGAAAGACTTTTTAAAAAATTATTTATTTATTTTTTAGAAAGGGTCTTGCTCTGTGCAGTGGCATGCTTCTGCCTCACTTCAACCTCTACCTCCCAGGTTCAAGGGATTCTCGTGTCTTAACCTCCAAAGTAGCTGGGATTACAGGTATGTGTCACCATGCCCAGCTAATTTTTATATTTTAGTAGAGACAGGTTTTGCCATGTTGTCCAGGCTGGTCTCAAACTCCCGACTTAGAGTGATCTGCCCGCCTAGGCCTCCCACAGTGCTGGGATTACAGGGTTCAGCCACCATGCACAGCTGGCTTTGTTTCTTCAAACTTAAACTACCTGTTACTAGGATTTTTAGGAAGAGATGTAGGCAGAGTATTGAAATGAATATATTATCACTATTATAATTTATAATATCAAGTAATCTTTAAAATTAGCCTTTTAAAAAGCATGCTTACTTTGCAAAATGTTTGGTAAAACTATTTTAATAAACACATGAGCCCCGTATTTTAATAAATACATGAGCTCCATATTTAATAAATACATGACACTAAACTTTGGTGTCAGGCTTGTGGAACAAGCCCTGCTGCATGCCTTTCCTACCTGTGCAATCTTCAATTGAATGGGCCTTCCTCATACTGGTAACAAACATGGGGACTAAGTGGAAGTTGGGAGGACTGGCCTTCAATTTCCAGTTTCTTAGCAATATGAATGATCAACCTCAGATCCCTCAATTCTTAAAGAATGGTGATATCTGTATTAAGATGCTGAATTATTGACAAGAATTTTAAATAACCAAACATAACCTAAAAAGTTTGTACATAAATTCATGGGCACATATGAATATAGTGTGTATTTATATACTATTTATATATGTCTATAAATAGTATGCTGTCTTCAAATTCAGGCAGATTTATCTGGTATTGATAATTAAAATAAAATATTATACTTTTGTCAAAATGTATCATTTTACTTACTTTTCTTGAAAGTGATAAAATATAAAGAAGAAAATTTTCCCTCCTTATAAATATTGATATTTTACAAAATTAATTAAAATAACTCCATAAGTGTTATTACTGTTACTATAAAAATGCTATAAAGTGTGCTTTTAAAATAATAAAAAACGTGTTCATCTATATTTAAGTTTAACAAGTAACGGTTTTACATAATATATTAATGATTCTGGAACCTACTGGATAGCATAAAAACAAAAGCATAACCATATTTTCTTGCTAGCAATCAGCATTGAGTCTCAAGAGTTAAACTAATAGGATTGTTGATGCTTTCATTTCTTTATGAATCTTATATAATCATTTATTATGAACTTTTGCTACTATCAAAATGTCTAATATAAAATATCAATAATAGTCTCTGCTATGTGAGATATTTCATTTTTTAATATACATATATATATACACATACACACACCAATGAAGGAATTCTTTGGAAATATGGATACACACACACACACACACATATAGGCACATGAATAAAGGAAATCTTTAAACTGGAAAATAAAAAGCTCAAGGGATGAATGGTAAAAGGGGAAGAGAAAGAGAAATCCAACTCAGAGAGGTTGTGGCTTGTCAGAGGTTTCTTCTCCACAATTTTGCCAGCTGATAATTTCTCCCAATTTCCTGTGCCCTGTAAAATATCCCTACCATCGCTACCATTGCCCATGCCAAAAAATATCACGTATTTTCTCATTTATTTGTTGTTTTCCTGCATTTTCTGTGACACGTAGTCATCATTCTGACATCAATTATTAAGTTTCTCTGAAGAAAGGCTGTAAAAACTTGCCACATTTTTTTCAAAATTAGATTTTTTTTAACTCCATTTGACATGAGAACAAACTAAAAGAGAAACAATTGAAGCACTTCTCTCCCTACTAAATCAATATACACTTCATATTTCAAGAAGACTCAACCTTTGTTCCTATCTATTCCTACAAATTCCTAAAATGTATTTTTATGCAAAAAATGACTCATTTTTTAAAATGTCTCCCGGCTACACTAACCCTGCTATGACTGCAACATTTCAGGTGTTTTTAGCATTGACGCATTTTCCTAGGTCTAATATTATCTAGAATATGTTTGTTAAACTCTACCTTTTCTACTTGATCAAGTTTCTCTAAAGCGGGACTTTTTTCTACTCTATTTACTATTCAAAACACTTGAAGCCGTAGTAGGATAATACTGGATGACAATAATTCATAGTGGAAAAGGAACGAGTAATATTCAAAGGTTGATTTGCAATGGGTTGGTAGAGAACATATACTATTACATATATAATAGTGTATATTTTTCAGATTAAAATAATAGTGTGTATCTTTCATCTCAATGAGATAGAAAACAAATAATGCTATGCAAGTGAATTGTGTTATATTATCACACATATATTACATTATGCTCCTTGAGTATTATATATAATTCCTGTATTATTAGTATACTTCATGAAGACTCGTTAATTAAATGAAAAGAGATCAATTAATATTGCATGTCTCAGCAAAAATGTGTTCTAGGAGTTTGAACATACCCCCCCATCTCCTTCGCATCATTAACCTTTCCTTTTTCACTTGTGTGACATTTTTCCTAGCGACTGTGTAGCATGAAGCCCTGTCCCAGCAAGCACAGCATCTGTTTGAAGGACATCCAGGGAGGAACAGCCAATTGTTCCGCGGCCAGATTTGTGCTCCACTCCCTCCCAAGGGAATTGAGGAGGGAGACAGGCATGTGTGCGACTGCCCACGTGCCAGCCTCGCTGACTGGCTAGCTAGGTGTCTGCCCATGGTGTCATGCTGAAGGTTCCTTGAACCGGTGCTCAGAAGATAAACGCTATTTCTTTTGTTTTTTTTCTCCTCTTCAAAAAGACAAATGCCTTAATAACTTTAACGCAGCTGATACTAACTAGCGTGGCTCTACTGCAATATGTTTTATTATGAAGCAAAGAGATAGGTACTACCAACCTCCAGAAGAGCTCAATTCTAATAAAAAGAAAACTTTCCAAAGATGAATGATGATCAAAATAGCCAAGAATCCCTGGAGGTGTGAAACCACTCAATTCCATCCCACTAATTTGTTTACTAGTTCAAGCAAACGGACATTCTTACTAGCTGATGATGTTTATCAAAATCAGCTTTCAGCTAGTTGAAAAATCATGGGTGAAAATAAATGAATACAAGTAAACAAAGATAAGAAAAGGAGTAGACAGAGGCTTCAGAAATTAAAAGCCTGAACATTTCTAACATCAGTGAGCACTTCTAGTCTTTGTGGGAATTAAAATGTCACAATGGAGGTAAACACAAGGAAAAGCACCGCAAATCTGTCATACTTATTGTAAGGGCAAATATCCTTGCTCTCATTAGAATTTCCTCAAGTTGCAGTGTTTGAGAGCAGCTGCAAAGTAGCTGCAAAGAAACTAGATATTACTTTCTTTATGAATAGCACTTGTATAAAAGAGGGGTGATGTGCCATATATTTTGGAGAGATATATATATTTCTCTCTCTCTCTATATATATATATCAATGTAAGTATTATAAAAGTGCACCCCTAGTGCACTTGTATAAAAAAGGGGTGATGTGCCATATACTTTGGATACATATATATACACACACACATAAAACAAAATAAGTATTATAAAATATACTCTCTATATAGTGTATATATACACTCTATGTATACTATGTATATATGTATACTATAGTGTATATATAGTCTATATATACTCCAGATATACTATGTACTATATATAGTGTATATATACACTCTGTATATACTCTATATATACTACATACTATATATAGTGTATATACACACACTATATATATTTTATATATACTATATATACTATATATAATATGTTACATATTATATATATACACACAACAAAATAAGTATTATAAAAGAATAGGTAGCTCACCCAACTGGGAGAGATAGCTCATGCCTGTAGTTCCAGCACTTTGGGAAACCAAGGCAAATGGATTGCTTGAACCCAGGAGTTTGAGGCTACAGTGAGCTGTGGTGGCACCACTGCACTCCAGTCTGGGCAACAGAAGGAGACTCTGTCTCCAAAAGAAAATTTAAAAGAAAAAAAAAGAAAAGAAAATTAAAGAAAGAAAAAACAGGTAACTCAAAGTTCCAGGTTCAGCTGTATGGAGAGATGATGAATCTAGAACTACATTTTTTTGGCAGCTATAGATGGGTAATAATAGCGTCACCATGTTTATTTAAATGATATTATTTAAATCTAGTTTCTCTTCTGTTTACTATCTACTATAATATATTTTTTCTCCAAATATATCATATCAGTTTTTAAAGCTGTTATTAGAAATTAGGAAACTAGATACCAGTGGTCGATACAATGCCAAATTTTAAAAATCACCGGATTATCATATCCACTATTATATCTACTCCTAACTATATAAACTTAATATTTATTTGATGGCGACTAATATTTTGTTATGTTTGGACATAATCAGATAACACTTGGTTTCTGGATAACTTCACCCTGGTCACCCTAGCCCCAAAAATCAGTACCACATTGGCCAGTTAGAATACAGTTATTAATCTAGCCTTGTGCAGGGATCCCCAACCCTCAGGCCATGAAAAAGTATTGGTCCGTGGCCTGTTAGAAACAGGGCCACACAGCAGGAGGGAAGTGACGGGTCAGTGAGTGAGGCTTCATTTGTATTTACAGGCGTTCCCCATTGCTTACTCTGAGCTCTGAGCTCTGCCTCCTGTCAGATCAGCACCGGCATTAGATTCTCATAGGAGCACAAACCTTACTGTGAACTGTGCATGTGAATGATCTAGGTTGTGTGCTCCTTATGAGACCCTAACTAATGCCTGATGATCTGAAGTGGAACAGTTTCATCCCGAAACCATTCCCCTACTTGAGGTCCATGGAAAAATTAGCTTCCATGAAACTGGTGGTCCCTAATGCCAAAAAAGAATTTAAAAAATCGAATAAAAAGAGAAAATTCTCCAAATATGAATGATGATCAAAACAGCCAAGAGTCCCTGGAGGTGTCAAACCACTGAATTCCATGTCACTAACTTGTTTACTGTTCAAACAAACGGACATTCTTATTAGCTGACAGTGACAACTTTCAGCTGATTTGGATTTTTCAGGTCAGTGGGAACCACTGCCTTACAACATTTGTTTTTAAATTCTAGGGGAAAGGTCTCAGTGTGTGTGTCTCTAGGGGTGTGTGTGTGTGTGTTGTGTATGTGTGTGTGTTTCGTTGTAACATAATTATGATAGCACTTTATTGGAGGATTTTTAATACACAGCTTGGCCCATTTCTTCCCTTTGACTGAACGCCTTGAAAGAATGGTACAGTCAAAGAGAGAAATACTGCATAGCCATGGTCTGCCACAGCAAAGAATTAATTAGATGTGATCACTAATTGAGCTTATTTTCTTGGAACTGTTAGAAACTGACCAGCAGAAGCACTTGCCTTAGAGCTTCTGACAGATTCCATTGAGATCAATGAAATGACAGCTAGAAAGTTAAATGGAAGCCTTAGGTCAGTTGATGGCTTTTCTTCTGCTATTAAAGATGTATTACCGGCAATCTCTGCTCGTAGATGACTTTAACACCCCATCACACCCAACAAGTGTGGATTATGTCCTATAAGGATGATATTTACAGTATTGAGAAAGGATGTAGTTTGGAACGTTCATAAGTGACTCACAGAGAATAAAACAGCTCTGGACAACATCTTCTCAACACAGAACGGCTATAGCCTTGCTGTAGAGTGAGTCCAGCTGCTACGTGGGAAGGGAGTTGGATTCTTAATAACAAGGTCAGCATAACACAAGTATTTGGTGAGCAAGAAGGAGGTAGTAATGAGGAAGGAGAAAATGCTTCACAATTTAAACAAAAGACACCATCAAAAGGCACTTCTTTTTATTGAGTACCTTAATATTTTAATAATAATTTTAACTGTTACATGAAAGATTCTCTAATTTTTTTTCTCATATTTGGCATTAGTTTATGGCTTTCTACCATGCATGTAATGGAAAGCCAACTTTAAACCTGGAGTAATTGAGAGGATGGGCTTGCCAGAATAGAATACCCTAAAATGCTTTCATAATGTCTAGTAAAAAGGGATTGCAGACAAGAAGAATGATATGAAAACAAGGGAAATGAGCAGGATAAGGAAAGGCTGTGAACTAGAAGCCAGCTCTGCAGTGTTCAGTTTTGTCTGGTAGGAGCTGAGCATTTACCAGCTCCATGACGTGGCGATGGCTGCTTGGTCCACCAGTGGGAGGTGGGGATTCCAGCAGAACCATCTTCTGTGTAGTTTGTAAGCACTGTGCTCAGTTTTCTGACATTTCTGTTGACTTGGTTCTAGGATATTATTTAGAAAGTGGTTTCAGAAAACATATTAGGCAACAATATTCATAAAATATTCGTAAGTACTTGAAATTCAGGCATTTGTCTTTAGGTGCACAGTACTCTTTTTCTGGAGTTCAGTATAAACCACTAGTTTTGATCTGAGGCTCCAGCTTCTGAAGAAGTGGATACAACCAATCAAGTTCTATGTGTTGAGATGGCAGTAGCATATTATTAACCAAAAAGAGTCATTGGTTATTATTCTATGAAGACCTTAATGGAATATAATTCTAAAGATAAGTCTTAAATATTTGTTTATAAGACATAATTTATTGGGGGAACTGCCCTAAAGATGCTCTTCTTTCACTTCCATTTTACCAAATGTATTTCAACAAAATGCAAATAAATGTAAGCAACCACAATTGGGCATAGAAAATTTGCTACCCTTCTTCTGATTTATTTTTTCATATTACATCATAATAATATAAATTGGAAGCATTTTGAAATGTCATTACCTCCATGTTATCTGCAAGTAATTTAGATAATCATATCTGTTTTATAATTCTTTGTTTTCTTTTATTTCTCATTAGCTTTTACACTCAAAATTTTTATCTTTTTATTTGATTTTAAGCATATTGAGAAGATTCTGGCATTTTCTATAAATTTTCATAAATTGACACTGTACTTTTATAACCATGTTAATACTGTGTTTTGCTGGAGATGCTTGAAAGACATGTTTTGTTAAATAAAATACAATGTACTGTTTAGAGGCACATTTGCTTTGATTTAATAGCACTGGTTTAAAAATAGATAAAATTATATTAAGTCATAATTAATATTAGTTGATAATTCATAATTATTAAATCTATGGAGGAAACTTTCAACATTGTAAAATTTGTTTTCACATTTTAAAAGCTAATATTTTATTAAAACTCCTTGTAATATTGGTTATTTTAATTTGTCTTAATGATAAGATTTTTTTGTCATTACTCTGTCAGTGACTAAATGTCATGTACCAATCAAATAGCAAGCCAAATTTAGTGTTTAGGAAACACTACATATCTCCACACATATAACTCTTTTTGGTGAATGAAAATAAAACTTCACTGAAAAAATGAACATCAGTTTGACAAATCTCTTTAAAATATTTTATCCAGTTGCAAACCGTATTATGTTAAATAATTTCCTAGCTTTGTCTTCTCCATATAAATAATCACCATCCTTCGACCCTTTCATCATCATCTATTGCCATTATCTGAACTAATACAAATTCTTTCTTTCCATTCATTGCTGATTGGGTCACTATAAGTTTGTTTCCTGTCTAACATGAAACGATGGGGCCCAAGCTTAGTGAATATGACTTTTACAATATGGTGCAAGCCCTGACTGATGTCCTTCAATTGTATCATTGAAATAACAGTTATTCCTTCTTAAATGCATATATTAAAATTGCACAGTGACATTTTGGACCCCACACTAGTGTTGTTTGCTTAACTTTCCTGCTTCAATTCACACATGACAGACACATTAATCAGCTCTACCACTAAGCTGTTGTCCTGAAGTTCAGTGATGTTAAGAAGAAAAAAAACAAGCATAGCACATTTACTATTTAAATAAAGTATTATTTATGTTTACTTTCATGCAATCAAAAATGGCCAATATACAGATTCTATTAAACAACATAAACTTCAAAATATCATTTTATTTGATGTTGGTATGACTTCATTTAAAGTTAGTATAAAGTGTCATTTAGATACAGCAAAAGTAATTATTATTAAAGTAAGTTTCACTTTAAGTATTTTGAAAGACGCACTTTCTCTTAAAGAATTCTGAAAATATTTTATATATTATGGCTTTAAGAAAAATCTATCCAGATATATCAGCCCATAATACGATCAAAAATTAATGCTGAATGCGATTCTTTGTTTTATAATGAAGGTTTTTTGATGCTTTATTCTTCTGAAAATGTCTTAATTCTACTTGAAAAGCATTGGCAAATCATTTAAGATGACATTATGAATACAGATTTAATAAGGAAAATCCTCTAAATTCAGAATAAGAAGCCTCCTAGTTTGAAGTTCTAAGACTGAGACTTTAAGGGTTCATATTATATTCAATTTGACATCTGCAGGAGCCGTGGTCTCTATTTTACTTGCACAAACAGCAAGGGGAGAAAACTCCACCTAAGGGTCCTGGGTATATTCCACCAACAGACAATGCTGCCTGATTGACAGAAAGCTAGTAAGTATGATTCACAGCTTACTTACCACTTGAACTGACTAATCCAAGATCTATAACAACTTTACTATAATTAAGTAAACTAATGATAAACTAAATAGATAATACATTAGATTTTAAGTCTGAAGTTTAAATGATGCACTACAGAGATAGATTAAATAGCAACTTTGTATTTAACATAGAAAAGTGATGGTAATAATACTCATTTAAGTCATAGGAAATTACTGTTTTATAGGTGAAAATCATTGAATATTGGCAATTTCCTATGACTTAATCTACAAAAGACATTTAGTGTTTCAATCAATAAGCCAAATGTCAATTTGTCTAGTTGAAATCTTGCTCTCCTTCTTTACTGGCTGTGAGATCACAGGCAAATTACCAAACTCTCTTTTCCTCAGTTGTCTTGACTATTAAAGGTAGATAATAATATCACTTATTTCAGATAACTGTGAAGACTCATAAATGTACTAAATATGAAAAAATGTAGAATAGTGTCTATTATTATTATTTAAGCTTGTATCCCAGGCTATCATTATTTTTACAATAAATCAACAATAGTGCATGAATGTATTTAGCAATAAGAACTGTGAGAATGTCAGGAAGATTTTCAAGAAAATCTCCAAAAATTCCTTCAGTAATTAATTTGCAATCGGATCTTTTCCACATCAATCTAGGCTCTTTAATGCATACTTCCTGATATCTCTGTAAGTGTAAACGTTTTTCCTATTTCTTTTCTATTAATTAGTATTCCAATACTTTGAAAATGACTAATTACTTGGCTCAAGTACATTACTTACTCCTGACTTCACAGATAAAATCATGAGCAGTACTGTCTTTACATTTTAACTGAGATGAAACTAATAATTTAATTTTATATTTATCTTTCCATACTTTCTATATGATGGCTAGTCATTTCACTATGCTGAGTTTTAGTTTTCTAATCTGTACAGTTAAAATCTGTAAAGTTTTCTAATCTGTAAAGCTATAACTGTATGCAAAAGGAATACACAAATATGATGTGGCATTCAGCACGCTCTCTGGAAATAAAAGAACAGCAAGCAACAAAAAACTGTGTAAGAATGTTGTATGAGAAAAGGGAAAAAGTTGTATCAGAATGTGTCCGTGGAAAGAAAACTTAAATTTACATTTAAAAAATCACAATTAATAGGAATAAATACAGCTCTATTGGACATTCTACAGTCAGACAACTGCTTTTTCAATGTTTTCTAAACACAGAACACAATATAGGATTTGGGCTACAATCCTCGCCTGAGGTCCTTATTTAAACAATTTATTTGTTATCTTCATGCAAGTGCTAAGGTATCTGAAAATAATCTTATCCAGACTCTGAACTTGTTTCAAAAAGGCTTGGGATGTGGAGGTTAACTTTTGAAGTTTCTCAACTGGGAAAACGCTTTCCCTTGAGAGAATTAAACAGCTCAGAATGTCAAACTTTGATCTAAGCTGCTCAAAACATTCAGAAGCAATGTCAAGACAGTAATTTACTTCTGTTTTCATCCACAGGGGTGAGCCTCAATAGCAAAACACAGAAAACCCAAAACATAAAATTGTTGCAGAAAATATTCTCTGGGGTGCTTTTCAGTAATTATCGCATCTAGTCATGAAATATATTGGAAGGATGGTGAAGGGTAAGTCAAGAATTCACAATTCAGTTGGAATATTTTATGTTTATTGGATAACACAGCAATTCAAATATGTGGCTTTGTTTATTTTTAATAGCTACGTATAAGATATGTCTAATTACAAAGTAAGGAACAGGACCACAGTTTCTAAAATCCATTTCAAGCTCAACTAGCTCCAAACAAAATAGTTCAGTGCTCCCTGGTTGCATATTTCTTCTGTGTAATTTTATCTCTGTGATGCAGATGTCACTCTGAGGTTTCTAATATTGACACAATAGCCTTAGAAAACCCATCCTTCAAGGTAGTAGAAATAAAAATAATCTAGTCAATAAATCTGAAACCTTCAAATTCGTGTTTCACGTTTTTCACTTGTTTGGTTCTTTTTGTCTTTTCTCTTCTTTTCCTCTATTCCAGCCTCTCCTGACACAGGGTCCACCTCCTGTGGCTGCCACTTGCCAATGGCAATTCCTTTTTATGGGGATTTGGTGGCACTGTGACACTCACACATCCAAGATGTCTTCCTGTCCCTTCTCTCATAGCTCGAGTCCCTTCAACTCTTGAATATGAATACAAATATAAGGACGAATCAAGGATTTTAAGTAGACCTGCAATGTATTTTCCAATCCAAACATTAGTATCAACATGCAAAAATCAAAAGCTTCCTTGACTTGCACAAAAAGATGTCCAAGCTGAGTGACATTTACTTGATAAAAGGTAGGTAAGCGTTGTATTAGTCTGTTCGCACACTTCTATAAAGAAATACCTGAGACTGGGTAACTTATAAAGAAAAGAGGTTTAATTGGCTCATGGTTCCACATGCTGTGCAGGAAGCATGGCTAGGGAGGACTAAAGAAACTTATAATTATGGCAGAAGGTGAAGGGGAAGAAGGCACATCTTCCATGACTGGAGCAGGAGAAAGAGAGGAAAAGGGGAGGTGCTACAGACTTTCAAACAACCAGATCTTCTAAGAACTCACTCAGTATTGCAAGAATAGCAAGGGGAAATCTTCCCTCATGATCCACTCACCTCCCACCAGACTTCTCTTGCCAACACTGGGAATTACAATTTGATGAGAGATTTGGGCTTAGTCACAAATCCAAATCATGTCAAGAATCTAAAGCGTCTCCCTATGCCTGTCAATTTTGTAGACACTATATGTACTTTTTAGAAGAAGAAAGAAAAGAAGAAAAAGAGGAAGGGAGGAAGTGAGACAGGGGATGAACATTGCTAGACTCATTTGCTATTGCTGAATGACCAATTCTTTAATATAGAAGCTCTAAACAAGAAGAAATTAGTATGCACATTCTTGAATGAGGAATATGGGCAGGGGTCAATGAAAAGTTCTGCTCTGTATTTCAACAAATGGACATACTGAAATCAAGATGCTGATGGAGCTTGGGCCCCTTCGGTGGCTTTAGACCCTCTTCCAAGCTTTTGTCACAGAATTCAGTTCCTACGGTTGCAGAGTGGAGGTTCCACTTGTCTCTTAAGTGTTATGTCACTGTCACCTTTTGAAAGACACTCTTGGGTCCTATCCCTGTGGCTCTTCCAAAATGGGGCATCATACGCTTTCAAAGCCAACAGGACAACCTCACTCCAGCCTTCTACGAAGGAATATTACATAATGTAAAACATCACAGAAATGACTATTCCTCATCTTTGTCAAAAATGAAGTAGCCAAGAGGATGGCTGTTCTATTATTTTCACAAGTCCATCCCAGACTCAACGGGGAGACCATGCAGGGAACACACAGCAGGGACTGGAATCTTGAGGACTATCTTATAATTCTGCTTACCACACTTGTCCTTGTTTTTTTTTTTTTTTTGAGAAGCTTCAATTGCAGGGGCAAATTATTTAGATATATAGCAATAGAGAGTAATACACATCTAAATAATCAAAAGCCAAGGGATCAGCAACTAAGCCTGATGAACAGAGATTAGAGAATGACTTTGGGAACTAAAGAGACAAACACACTTGGGTTCAAGCCTAACAGTGAGTTGGACAAATTATTTTAAGTTCTGTAAATAATGACATTCACATTGCTAAGCTGCAATGACTACCTTGCAGATTTATACAGGATATTTAATAAATAATGTAATGCTCTATTTTCCCAGGGGGGATACTACTAGATATTAGTGTGTAATATCTATTATTTACCAAATTTTCCTATATGTGATAGACTTATCAAGACAAGAATAAAATAAATCTGAAGCAAATAAGTAATATATGAACAGTTGCTGATAATTTACCCATATCTGTCAGTATAATGTTTATTTTTGTCTTCCAGATTGATATAATACATAATAAGTTGGAGTTTCTTTGTCTTTTTGTTTCTTCCTGAAGGTCATAAGATAGTCAAATCATTAGAAGTAGGATCAACAAAGTTGCATAAAATAAAGTCCTTAACTTTTATATGAAATTGTTTCAGGTAACCTTGGCAATCAGAATGCTGTACAGGGAATAATGTTCCTCCTAGGAAAAGGGTCCCTGGCACTCATGTAACCAGCTTGAGAGTGACTGAGATGATGAGGTTCACAATTTTGGAACAAAATGTAGATGTAGGCAATTTCACATACATCCCAAAGATGCAGGAGGTCAGAACGGAATATATATCGTAAATCTCAAAAGAGAAAAGTGGACATAATTGTTACCATTCGTCACCAACAGTGTTTCTACCTATTTCTTTGCCTGCTATAAATAAAAAGCAACTCCAGAAGTTGCTGAAGGGAACCTTAGTTTACTATCAATACTGCTTCAGAGGAAAGGGAAATGAAATGTCTTCACATTCTATGAGAAAGAAATATGGTACAAAAAAACTATGCAGCTCAAAGACTGGAGGCATCAGTTTTCTGGAGTCTAGTATAGCCAATCTCATCTGGAATCCACTTCAAAATGAGCAGGAGAATATACCTGGAGTTCTCTCACAGGAAAGTCAGGCATTTAAAAAAATACTATGTCTGCTTCTCTACGGGTGAGACTATGTTGAACACATTAATATCAGAAAAGCTAGTGAATACAAATATAATTGAGTGTAATTTTGTAAAAATTACAGAATAAGAAACATCTTTATAAAATTGCATGGGCTGGGTGCGGCGGCTCACGCCTGTAATCTCAACACTTTGGGAGGACGAGGTGGGTGGACCACGAGGTGAAGCATTCGAGACCAGCCTGGCCAACACGGTGAAATCCTGTCTCTGCTAAACATACAAAATTAGCCAGGCCTGGTAGCATATGTCTGTAATCCCAGATACTCGGGAGGCTGAGGCACAAGAATTGCTTGAACCCGGGAGGCAGAGGTTGCAGTCAACTGAGATTGCACTATTGCACTCCAGCCTGGGCAACAGAGTGAGACTCTGTCTCAAAACAACAAACAAACAAACATGCAAAACCAAAACACAACAAAAAAAAAGAAATACTTCTATCCTTGCTCATGTTCGTCCTCTGTGATGAATGCTATGTGGAACAATTTTCATTCTTCCCTAATCATTTCTGCTATGAAAATGATTCTTGAAACATGAGAACTATAATGGTACTTTTATTACTTAACATGAAAAGACATTAAACCAAGGTTGTTCATATACTCTTTTGCTTGCATTTATAATAACCATTGACTTAAGTTGGAACATATACTACAAGTTCTGCAGTATTTTCTTTGCTTTGGGTTATGTTCTGTTCATACAATATGCTACTTGTCTTAGGAAATACATTTTCATGTGATTTATGTGTTATGTTATTGTTTGTTAATATTGATACCTTATTTTTTTTTACTATTATGTTGCATTCTACATCTGAGTTACAAAGACTGTGTGAGTGGCTCACAAAGGAATCACTGCTGCATAGAAATAATGATGAAAATTTTAGCATAAATACTACAACTTTGTAAAACATGAACATAAAAAGGACAAATTCCAGGCAAGATGATATATGAATCTATATGTGCATTGACAAGTGATAAATGTAAGGATTTCTCATAAGCAGCAGAACAGAAAATTATTCACAAAAGAACATTAACATGAGAAGAAAACGATTTTATTGAATTCATGATCCATTTACTCCTATTCCCCAATATGTGCTCTGTTATTAAGCTTTACCAAATTGTATACTGATGTCATTGATACATTGATCTCTTTTTTTTTTTAATACACTGTCCTTTTGCTAAACCAATTGTTTTTATATTCTTTCATAACAAGTCCAAAACATGATTTAGAGGACAAAGTTGTTTATTTTTCCACGAAGTGTAGGGAAGGGAGAGCAGGATCATTCAGGCATCATTCAAATCAACACTTCCCTCAACAATAAGTACCAGGTACTGCATTATCTGGAAGCTTGTAAAGTCAGCCATTAAGTTTACACAAACATTATGCTCAGAGGGAAATCAAAAGGAGCTATTGACAAAAATTGCTCTATTAAATGACGCTGCTGGAAGTAGCATAATATCAATGCAACACAACACCAAAAAGCAGGTCCTGTCACATATGTGGAAACAAGGATTTTAATTTAAAGGTGAACAAAATCAATTTGCATCATAATATGCATTAAGAATCACCATTTAATATATGTGAATAATATGTCTGAGGGAGAATATCTTGACAATTTTTTTCTACATTACACTAAAAAAAATGTGGTAGGAAAGTATACATTATTTTTTAATGATTATTTATGAGTTGTGATGTTAGCAAGAAAGGACCTGAGTTGTATGCTGATAGGGCATCAGCTATATGCAAAGGCAATATTTAAATATTTATTAAAATATTTAATACCTGGTGTGGTATGGGTAGCACCCTATCAGAACAAAACAACAAGCCCATGAATCACCTAATGGAGGCAACGGTGCATAGCAGCTGAATTTAGCCAGGCAATACATAAAACATAAATTACAAATGAAACCACTCTACTTTTTCTCTTTTGGTCAACACTCTGCCTTTTGATTCTCAATCTTAACTTGATCAAGAAGGGTTTCAGCAGTCTCATCTATAAACTTGAGTTTCCACAGCATCTAGAGCATAAAACCCATGGGCTGAAACATAATTCTTCAACTTTCAGGACATGTATTTCTTCTGACGTTTCTGAAATCTTCTGCTGGTAAACCCTTCCTTAGCGATTTCCTTGCCTTCTCTTCGTATGCTCCTTTCCAGTTATTATTAAAACCAACCCTCCTCAAAATGGTCAGAGCAAACTACCTTGAGGGATACACCTCATGCTGGGCCTCTAATCTTCAGAGAACATATTTGTTCTGGATTTTTCTAGAAACTTCTACTCAGCATCCCACTCTTAATTTTTCTTCTATGGAACAATAAAGAATGTGTACTTTCCTCCAATCACCTGAATGCAAAACATTCTTTAACAATACAACTTGATGTCTTAATTGATAAAGTTTTCCTCCATTACTCCATTACTTCAGTCCTCACTGAGTTCTTACTTCCTTGGATTCTAATGTCTGATTAAGTAGAACCAACCAATATAGTACTGTGTGTGTGAGTGTGTGTACGTGTGTGTGTGTGTATTATTTTTTCTTTAGAGTGGCTATAGATTTCTTTCAAACAAAATTAAATGTACCTTGAAGGAATTTTTATATGCATTACACTCTGTTGAGTATTGCTTAGATTACCATGTTGTGAAACAGTTGCCTACTATCACATCATTTTAAATCTAGTGGATGATTCTTTTCTTGACTTCTTTTTCAGTTAGTTTGTTGTTTATGTATAAAAATGTTCCTAATTGTTGTCCCAATTTGGTATCCTGAAATATTAATGAACTTTTTTATTACTATCCTGAAATATTAATGAACTTTTTTATTACTGCTGACGTTTGTTGGTGGAGTCGTTAGGGTTTTATATACATAGATTTACGATGTTGTTATCTGCAAATAGAGATAATTTTACATCTTTTTTTCTTGTTTTGATACTGTTTATTTTGTCTTCTTGCCTAATTAATAGGACTTTCAGGACTGTATTTAATTATTATATATTTGAGATATTAATCCCTACCATATCTATGGTTTGCATGTTGAGTTCTTATGTTTAAGTCTTGAATTCACTTTGAGTTGGCAAGTGGCAACAGGAGGACAGCCTTGTCTTGGTTCCCATCTTAGAGGAAAAGCTTTTAGCTTCTCACCACCTTGTATGTTGTTAATGGTGGGCTTGTCATATGTGGCCTTTATTCAGTTGGGGTATATCCCTTATATACCTAATTTGCTTAGATTTCTTATCATAAAATGATGTTAAATTTTGTCAAGTGCTTTTCCTGCATCTACTGAGATAAGCACATATTTTTAAATTCTTTATTTTAATATCATTTACATATGTTGAACCAGCCAGAAAGTCTTACAATAGCATCAAAAATAAAATACTTAAAATGCTTAAAAATAATTTTAACCAAGGAGGCAAAATATTGATAAACTGAAAACAACAGAACATTAATTAAAGAAATTGAAGACACAAATAAACTGAAGGATATACCATGTTCATGGGCTGAAATAATTAATATTGTTAAAATGTCCGTACTACCCAAGCGAACGATAAATTCAATGCGATTGCTATCAAAATCCCAATGGCATGTTTCACAGTAGTAAAAAAAAAAAAATCTAAAATTAATAAGGAACTGGAAAATACCCTAAATAGCTAAAGAAATCTTAAGCAAAAAAGAATCAAGCTGGAGTTATCATACTACTGGATTTCAAAATATATTACACAGTTATAGTAATCAAAACAACATGGTATTGACACAAAAGCAGACCCGTAGACAATTGGAACAGAATTAAAAGCCTAGAAAAAAATCTAGGCCTTTATTGCCAATTACTCTTCAGCTAGGATAACAAAACCCACAATTAGAAAAGAACAGTCTCCACCATAAATGGTGTTGGGAAAACTGGATATCCATATGCAGAGGAATATAATTAGAGCCTTATCTCATGTTATATACAAAAATGAACTCACAGTGGATGAAAGACTTAAATGTAAGAACTGAAAATGTAAAAGTACTAGAAGTTAACATAGGAAAAAGCTTATTCATATTGGTATGGACAACGATTGTTTGTCTATGGCCCCAAAAGCACAGGCAACAAAGGCGAAAAATTGATAAGTTGAATTGCATCAAACTAAAAGACTTCTGCAAAGCAAGGAGAACAATCAACAGAGTGAAGAGATAACCTATAGAATTCTTATCTTAGAAATTCCCAAGAGACTAGATCATACATATTCTTACCATACACAAAAAAATACCTATCTTGGATGACGAATATACTAATTAGCTTGATTTGATAATTATCTCACAACATATACATATATCAAAACATAATTGTGCACCAAAAATACATACATTTATTTTAAATTTTACTTCCATAAAGGAAAAGAGAAATGAACAGACAACTTACAGAAAATAAAATACAATTAGCTAATAAGCAAATTTTTAGGATTCAACTTTAGTAAGAATCAGCTTCAGTGTTTTACTACAAAATAAAACAATGTAACTAAAAAATATCTAGTTAGAAACTTACCACAGAAACAAAAAGAATAGATTATTATTGAGTTCTATTTTAGTGAGACACAGTTGGCCAAGAAGGTAAGTGAAGACTGGGATAGACAGCAGGGTATCCCACAAGGCTAATCTCAGACTTTGTCCCAGTCTTAAGGATTTGTGAAATTTGCACAGGGACAAGGAAGACTGCTAGGATATAAGGGAAGACGAACATCAGGAATAAAAAAGCAGTGGTAGAAATGAGCACGGAGAGTGTTGAAACAACAAGGAGCCTGGAGAATTTAGTAACAGAATGCCACTTCCTAAGATGGATCTTCAAACAAAGAATGGTGTGAATATGTAAATTTATGATTATTAGCACTGAGAGATCTAAGTTAACGAGAAAATATTTGGCTATAGGAAAAAGGTAAAGTGGTCTCCTCTTGTGGCTGGAATTTCCAAGGACAATTATAATTTTGGCTGCATAGTGTTGTAATTGCTTGTGAATAATGTAATCAATGTGCTGATTTTTGTGGGTGTGTTATGATACATGATTGGACTGTTAAGTGACTTTAGTGTAACAGTTCTTCTGAATCATTTGCCATTATAAAATTATGGATTAATTATTACTATGAAAATTGTAAATATTCTATTTTTCTGATATTTTAAAAGTTGAAGTTCATAATAGCGATGTACCTTTTAGGAATATTCCTTGATGTACTTTGAAGCAATTTTTACTAAAGTGCCTAGGAGATTGCTAGGTGGTCATGTCTGTTTTTTTAAATATGTATTTCAAATGTGCTTAGTCATGAAGCCTGAAAATGGTTAGGAACCCAAGACATTTATTCTGAATGTGTCAAGTTCTTGGGAGTGTTTGTCATAAGAAGCCCCACTGAAAAGGAGTTTTTGTCATCTCAACTGTTGTTGCCTGATTAATGCTTTAACAATGAAAGTCTTTTGCTATGTTAACCTATTTCTAAGAGCGCAGAGGCATCTTTGGGATTGCTTCTTCTGAAAGAAGCAATTGAATTGGGTCACTATAGAAATTAAGTACATCATTAGAAATTCTAATTGTCAATGGCCAGGATATGGACCATTTTAAACAAATCTAAAAAAATTAGAGATCTCTTCATCTAAACAATTGGTGGGAAGATTAAATTTTAAAATAGATTCATAATAGGGTGATGGCTAGCTTTAGTAACTCTCTTGACAAAATTAAAATGAAAAAGTCTAACGTAAATCAAAGTTAAAATTTGTGTGCTCGAATTGCCTGATTTTGATTCCATGAGGCATTTATAATGAAGTCCGCCTGTAATTATGTGTGTTCACCACTGCAAGCTTGGGTTCAATACTTGATCAGGAAGCCAGTCTTTTTGGTTTGATGTTTGTGTCACTTTGGTTTGATATTTGTGTGACTTTTGATTTTTGAGGGATGCCCGTATACTAATTCTTTTCCTTTCCATGGCCAGATTTTTATTTCCTTTCTTCTTCTATCTGGAACTTTTTATCCTCTGTGTGTAGATGGTCAGCTGAGAAGCTGAGACCTTAGAGAAGATGGCTCGACAGAATGTGAGTTGTACTCCATTTGCAGCTAGCAAAATTTATTTAAGCTGTCTTTGTGATGGTTCTGCATCTCGTGTGGACTGCCTTGTACCTCTTTGGAGAGGATTTGTGTATCTTTGGTTAAGTCTGAAACTTAAGCCTTGGTTAAGGCTTTTGTATTTCACTTGGGAGAGTATCTTTTAAAAAACAAAAACAAAAACAAACAAACAACAAAGATATTTGAAAGATTTTTTTCTTTTAAGAAGCTATATGGCCAGAAGTTAGCTGAATTAAAGGCTGATATCCAATCTGTATTGTCAAAAGAAAAGACAAGATTCAGATTTTTTTTTTTGTAAGTTTAATGACTGGCAAATTGTTGGCAGAAGGCAGTTGTTTACAGTAAATAGTCATTACCACAGAGGCTTACTCTTTGCATATTTACATAGAAAATGGCACAGTTCAAACACCTAGTGAAATATCTTTCTAACAAAGTGCACCACGAAAACATTATATGGCCTGATTCCATCTCTTTTTAGGAATCTGGGATTCAGTGTAGGCTCATCGTGAGCCCAGTAATCAAATTAAAAAGCCAGCTATACAGCTAGATTGGTCTTCATAATATAACTCTGATATTTAGCTAGCTGTTTTTTTTTTTAAAAGATTTCTGAATTCCCTCTAGGCTTATCTGTATATCTCCATTTTTAATGTTCCTCTAACACACCCAAACTCTTTCTTAAAAAACCTTAAACCCTCTCTCTGTGATCAGAGATAAAAATTTGCTACATTGTTTTCTCCAAAAATCAGTGAGGGCATCAGCTATGTAAGAAAGATAAATGTTAAGCATTCCCATTAGCAAAGGCATAATTCAATCCAACTACATTTTTAAACTAGTGAGTTTTATCTGTCTCATGGCTCAAATTTTAAAATAAAATTATCAGGTCTTTGTGTCCGTCTGTATTTTTACATGCGTGTTTGCGCGTGTGTGTCTGTGTATTATCTACATGGACATCAAATTGACGTAAATAAATGAGAATTCATAATTTAAGTTACAAACCCTAAATGCTTTCTAAGTTTATGTGATTTTAGTAATCTTTGATAAATAATGCTAGCTTGAAAATTATTGGTAAAATAAAATAGAAACATTCAAAATTTAATGTAGACTTTTTTTTTCCCCTGGGTCTACTAGTCAGACTGGTTTATACTGTCTGCTACATCCTGTAAGGTCATAAAACTGTTGTTTTGTGATATTTTTGATACTTGCTTAATTTGTCTGTTATGAAGAAATGAAAATGTGGTGTTTTTTTTTTTTTTTGTTAAGGGGAAAGTAATTTTGTCTAGGTCAGAGGTTTTGAAAGTTATAAATTGATAGAAAAGGAATTATAGATAAAACTGAATAGATATAAAAAACTGGGCAAGAAAATGAGAAAATTATTAAAGGTTATAAAACGTTTGTAGAAATCATATTTTGTGTGGTCAAAGATAATTGAGATTGAAGAGCTCTACCTAAGATTTTATTAAAATTAGCTTTTAGTATTGATAATACACTCATAAAAAGTAAAAATTTGGTTTTCTCTTTTAAACAAGATTTTTTAGGTTGTTATAGTAAAGGAGATAGCAAACATTGTTGTTCACTCTTTTTGAATAAGCTACAAAAATAAAAAGGACGTGAGAAAGGGAGAGGTGATTCAGTACCTGCCTCATGTTAATCTTTTTTTTTTTTTTTTTTCTTTTTGAACAGAGTCTCACTCTGCCACTCCAGGCTGGAGTTGCAGTGGCCGGATCGCGCTCACTGCAAGCTCCGCCTCCTGGGTTCACTGCCATCTCCTGCCCTCAGCCTCTTTGAGTAGCGGGATACAGGCGCCCGCCACCTCACCGGCTAATTTTTATACTTTTAGTAAAAGATGACGGGGTTTCACGCATGTTAAACGAGGATGGTCCTCGAGCTCCTGACCTCGTGATCCGCCCTGCCTCAGTCCTCCCAAAGGTGCTGGGATTACAGGCTTGAGCCACAGGGCCCGGCCCTCATGCTATCTTTATTAGATATTTTAATTGTTTGGAAAACTGAGTCTCCTCTCTATTAAAGGGTAAGGTTTCTGTTTTTTAAAGTCTTTGAGTTATCACTTGGAATAAATGAACAACTTATTTTACATTAAACTGTGATCCTATTTTGTGTTATCAAGTGTTTTAAAACCTCTGATATTTGATCAACATTTCAAAATCATAATTTTGAATTCTAAATTCCATTTTTTTACCTCAAATTAACATTTGTATATGAGGGCACCCTGAAGTCCAAGAGAGACACATCAGTTATATTTAGTATGGGAAAATAATATAGAAAGCATTGTCAAATATGAAATAATGTTTAGCTTTTTGGGTTATATTTGTATAAATGTGTTACGAATGCATCTTTCAAAATTGTATGAGAATTCTGAAACTGTAATGTGCCTTTGTGTGTGTTATCGGTAATAACTGATATTATTAGGTTAAATTGTCATAAACCACAGAAATAACCATGTTTCCCTGTCAATTTCACCTCTCTGTGATTATTCTAAGACTTATCTCACCCAGAAAATTGTTATTTTGGTTCTTCTTAAAAAGGAACTTATAATTGGCTACATCCCAAAATTTGCCTTTTAAAGATTCTGACAGTACTCTTGCATATAGGTTTCTGATAATTTTGGAAATCATTCCTTAGGAGCAGATAGAATATTTCTGAACTATAATAAAAACCACATACATTCACAAATATGTGTAAATCATAGTGAAGCTGAACCCAGAGTTAATTATATGAGAATTTTTTTTGACTTTTTTGTTTGAAATATTGCTGATTCTTTTATGTTCCATTTTGGAAGTCAAGAAAATGTTATTTTGTATTTTGTTTTTTCCTTTTGAGCTATGTATAGCTTACAACAAATTGGGTAAAGTATATATTTGTTCATGAAAACTTGAATTATTTACATTTGTTCTACCTGATTTCTTCAGAAAGTAGAAACTATTTGTGAATATTCTTAATTTATGGCCATATAGTTATTTGCATAAGTTCAATAAGACGATGTTTTCTTTGGTAACAGGACACAATTGGTGACACTGTATGTATTTTCTGATATGACCACGCTGCTTTGAGGAATTAAAGTTGCCTTACAGAGCCAATAAAAAGCCAGTTGGAAATATTGGCCTAATACCTTCTCTGTGCAGTTTCTTTATGAGGTTTCTGACCTGTGGTAAGAAAAGAGTGTTATTTTCTGATGAGTCCAGGAACCATAAGTTATTTTTGGACCTAGAGAAGAGAGAAAATCACCCAATTGATACAGACACTACAGACAGTCTAATGGCAAAACTTTGGTTTTAGCCTTGAGACTTTTAAAAGTCTAATGAGATTCCTTATTAAAAAGTTCCAACAAAGCCAATTTTAAGACAGCCTGTATGTCCAATAACATTTCTTGCTGTATTTTATGCAAATAATCAGGCCAAGTATAATAAAGCTAATTTTTTAAAATATATTGTTCTCACCACGATTTATTCATGCATAAAATGGAAAACTGTAGAGAGAAAAAATATGTTTCAGAAGAAAACTATAATATACCTGTTATTAGATTCTAACCTTATTCATCGTTTTTGAGTTTTTATTATTAATATTTTCCTACACTTTGGACTGAACAGTCAATTCTATCCTTGCTACATGTCTCCAAACTAATGTTACGAAATTCTTCTTCCATGTTTTCTGACTTGAACTCAATGAAATTTCTACAACCATTTCCTGAGGCTATGCAAGCATACCTTGTGATACACAAAGTACAGTCAAGAAAAATCTGTCAGATTGCCACCTCCTACTTTCATTTTAACTGAAGAAGTCTAACATCCAGATACCTCAAAGACTTTCCTGACCACTCTAAGGAAACCGGTTTATAAGTTGCTCCGAACATTGGCATTTGTTTTATTTCTGTTTGAAAGCTTGTCTGCAATGCCATCTCCTTAAATGAGATGTAGCTGTTTAATGGAACTGACCTACACCCAGGAATGGGAGACTGGTTTACTGGGATTCTTCACCACTCAGCTATTAACTTAATTTATCCACCAATGGAGACTTCAGTGTATAAAACTTCAAAAAATATTTCAGACAGGGAGAAACTGGGGCTCATGAAGCTATACCCCAAAATATGGAACATTAAACTGCTGAACTGAAGAAATCTGCTAGCAGAATGATTTAAACTCTCTGGTCCTGGTAGTTCTGAATAATCCTATTGCATTATATTTCCTCCTACCAAAACAAACAGTCATCTTTGCAATTGCTAATACTGCTGATTGTGAACAGGATAAATTTCCAAACAAGCTAAATGGTTAAAAGACATGTATGCCACTGATCCCCTTAATGATCCTTTTACGTGGTTTCCAAGGGAATGGGAAACTGGTTTTGGTTCCCCTTATAAACTATTGCTATTCTCATTGTTCTAATTTTGCACATTTTTCTATTGCCAACAGATAACAGGGACTAGCAACACAAGCACTGACATTTTTGTCGTGCTGAGTTGGCACCCTAGATCTGACACACAGAAGCATTTATAGACCAATGCAAAGTAATTTTATTCTTCAAATGCTGATCGTGGTGCAAAGTAATTTTATTCTTCAAATGCTGATCGTGGTCTTCCTATCTGCATCCCTTGTGAACAGGAAGCAATCAGATCAGTCATTATCTGATTCCTTCCTTATTGATTACACCTTAGATTTGAGGATGAACAAGACAAGGGGGAACTGAAGCAGTCCTCACCCCAAGAACTGTGGACAGAAATGTAGTTATATTTAAGTATTAATCAGGCTTTACTTTGGTCTAATTCCTTATAACCAAAAGTGATGTGAACAAAGTCATTGCAAATGAATTTAGAAAATACTGAGAAGCAAAAGGAAGAAAAGGATCCGCCTCACCTGAAATCCCTCTAAACAGGGACAGCTATTGTTGATATTTGATAGTGTATTCTTTGAGGATTTTTTCAATGTGAAGATACATACTCATTATATATTACAATATATCACATATATTGTATGTTATAAACACACACACGTACACATGACCGCTGTACTTATCTGCCTGATCATTTGTTTCCCCATTATTTGTATAGATAAGATTTTTGACATTAGAATAATAAAGTTCTTATTTAAGACTTGCTTAAACAAACCCTGAATTCCTATGGAAGAGCTGATGCCAACCAGTTTGAAGACACCCAAAGAGGAACCAAATCGGTATGAGAATACAGACTCTTTATTTCTTTGTCCCAGGACTTCACCCCGCACACTTCAACCAGTTGACAAACTTCACATTTCAGCCTGCTCGAAAACCCTTAAAAACCTTAGTCTCAAACTATTCTAGGAGACAGATTTTAAGGTTCCTCCTAGCTACTCTTTTTGTGGCCCTACGATTAAGCCTTCTTCTCTGCTACAACCTGGCATCTCAGTGTATTGACTTGCCACATGCCGAGGCAACAAACCTACTATAATTACATTTTTCTCCCATTTTGAGTTTTAGAACAATGACTATTCTTTTATTATCATTTGTTAGGGCTCAAAAAATGATACGCCACTATGTAACCACCCAACAGGTTCTCCTTGCCTGCTGCCCAGACAGAGCGGATTTATCAAGATAGAGGAATTGAAAGACAGAAATATTTTAATTCAAACAGAGCCAACTGTATGGGAGACTGGAGTCTTATTATTACTCAAATCAGTCTCCCCTGAAGCTAATAGGAGTTAGGGGATTCAAAAGCAGTTTGGGGGAAGTGGTAGGGGTAGCCAGGTAACAAGTGCTTGCTGCTAATTGGTTGGGCAGGAGATGAAACCATAGTAGGTTAAAGCTGCCCTCCTGCAGGTTAAATCCCTCTCGGTGAGGCCACAGAAGCAGGGTTGGCAGGTCCATGGGAAGCTATCAGGTCCTGGTGGAGCCATGGGTGACAGACACGCAAAAACATCAGAAAGGATCTCAAAAGCCCAATCTGAGTTTCTACAATAGTGATGTTATTTACAGGAGCAATTAGAGAAATTTCATAACCCATTACCTCCGGAATAATGACTGACAATCGTTTGTCTGCACCTTAGCAGGATTCAGGCTCTTCTGCTCCTTCTAGCCTGGCAACCTCTTGTTAGCTCTACAAAGGTGGTTGAATTTGGGGGAGGGGCTGCTGTCCTTTAAACTGTGAAGGAAATGTCCCCCAAAGCTAGTCCAGGAATAATCAAAGACAGCTAGGGGCTAAAGCCAGGAGGGGTTGGGACTAGATCAGATCTCTCTCACTGCCATAAACTTCTTGCTGATAATAATTTTGCAAAGGCAGTTTCAAAAAGATGGCACTTAGAAAGGCTAAACTAAAGAAGCAGCCTTAAAATCTCTCTAAGTTCTCCCTCTCTACGCCACCTACTACTGCCCTCAAGCCTGCCTCTCCCAAAGCATAGAGACTTTTCTCTGAGATTTCCTATCTCAACAAGAACTAGAACTTCTTTCTCCTCATTATGCATCTTGCAAAAGAAGACGGAGGAAGGCAACCAAAACCAGACTAACTTTTCCACAAGATAATATCTGCCTTTTAAGCTCATTCAGATTCCCAGGAGGATCATTTACAAGTTAATTTCTGTCTCCCCTCTTTTTTTTTTTTTTTTTTTTGAGACGGAGTCTCGCTCTGTCGCCCAGACTGGAGTGCAGTGGCCAGATCTCGGCTCACTGCAAGCTCCGCCTCCTGGGTTCCCGCCATTCTCCTGCCTCAGCCTCCCGAGTAGCTGGGACTACAGGCGCCCGCCACCTCGCCTGGCTAGTTTTTTGTATTTTTTAGTAGAGACGAGGTTTCACTGTGTTAGCCAGGATGGTCTGGATCTCCTGATCTTGTGATCCACCCGTCTCGGCCTCCCAAAGTGCTGGGATTACAGGCTTGAGCCACCGTGTCCGGCTTCCCATTGTTTATTCATTCTCCCTGATAATCATTTACTCTTCAAAAGAATGTCCCACATTTTCCTCCTCTTCCCTCTCCCGTGTGAATAGGGTATATAAGCATCTCTACTTCATTGGGTTATTGGGTAGTCAGTCTTCTGCAGTTCTCCTGTGTTATGCATGCTAAATAAATCTGTATGCCTTTTCTTCTATTAATCTGTACATTGTCAGTTCATTTTCAGTAAACCTTCAGAGGGTGGAGGAAAAGTTTTCCCTTGGCCACTACATGTGTTTATAAATTTCTCTGAGACTTCAATAAAAAACGTACCTGAAAAATATGTAAAGAAAACTGAAGTAGTTCTCAAATACTCTAGGGGACATCTGGCAGTATCTGAAGACATGTCTCATTGTCATAAATAGGGTGAAGAAGATGCTGCTGGCATCTAGAAGTAGAGGCCAGGGAAGCTGCTGAACATTCTCGAGTGCACAGGATCACCCCCTTATTACAGATAAATATGCACTCCCAAATGCCAATAGTGCCAAAGCGGAGATTCCTGCCCTCCCCAAACTAAAGAGAGAATTGTGCATTCTCCCAAAATGAGTTTACACATCTTAGGGAGTAAAGATTACTTAAAAAAGTAAAGTAAAAATCTTCCCAAATGGAAGATTTTCACCAAGAAATTTTTAAATATATTAGATCACTATATCATGGAAATACAAAGTATAATACAAAATAAAGAGGGAACGTTTACAGACATGAACAGTTCAGCAATAATTATCTTTTTTGCATACTAAAGTCCTTATAAAAGAGAGCTCTAAAACCGTGCTCCGAATGTTAATGTGTTCTAATGACTGCTCTGATAAGTAGCAAGCTTTTGTGTTTCAATTCACGAATGAAAGGACATGCACAGTAAGGTGAGGGGTCACTGAATAAATGTATAACAGAGCCCAGACCAGATTTTGAGCATTTAATTTTCTATTATGGTGAAATAATATTGCCTCTCAGATTTTTTTTTTAATGTAGTCGGTCATGATTAAATTTCTCTCTTAACATGAAATTTTGCTCTTTTAGTGATATATATATGCGACAAGGCAGTAGGTGGTTTGGGATGTGTCACGTTTGTTTATTATTTATGGATTTGATTTTTTGCTTAAGGGAAGTGAGCTTACTACAATCCACAGATTCCAATTACAAAGAATTTCTAAATTGGTGGCCTTTAGGGAATATAAAGTTAATTAATCCTTAATATACCCCAAATAATGAATATCTTTCTATATGTATAATTGCAGAAATAAAATACTGGCTATTTGGTTTGGTTGTACAATAACAATAAGTAATCTTTTTCCATAATGCAAAAAAGTCTCAAATATATAATCAAAGAATTATAAATAATCTCTATAGACTGTGAGAGGATATAATATAAGATAAAACACAGCTATGTACTGCTAAATTAGTTTGTATATAGGAACACATTCATACAGTTTTTTTTTAATCCTTGGAGTAATTTTAAAATCACTTATAACAGTAAATAAATATTGGATACCTATTAAGTGTCAAAGGCTGTGAAATACGGACTTCATATATAAAATCTGTGACTTACTTTATATGTAAGGAGTTTATAATCTTATGGGCCCCTTCACATGTCTATTTAGATACCTTTTCATATGAATTGATACAAAATTGTTTGAAATGCTTGTTCCCTGGTGTCATAAAGAAATAGTATTTGAACATAAATTTAATTCCTCAGCAAGGTCATTTTTATACTTTTTGCAGAAAGGGTACACTTGCCAGCAGTTTTGCCAGGAGAGTACACTGAACAAAGGAGACAGGGTAATTTATAACATGATGTGTCCACACTACTGCTGTGTCCAGTTTCCATTGGCTGGAACGGGACCTAATATTTTGTATTTGTCCTGATTGGCTAGCAACGTAGAACTTTTTAAAAGAGGCACAGCCAGAGGAGAACAAAGGAAGGAGGAAGTAACTTGTGGAATGCTGAAAAAGGTAAAAACACCTTTAAATAAGGAAGAGGAACAGGCTATAGCCTAATGCTTGCTTGGACCAGTATAAGCCTCCAGGGCAAATATTTAGGTTACATTGTAGGAGCTAAGAACATAAAGTACATTGATTTCTTTATTACGGCTAGCAGATATTTAAGAATGTTAGCACGGGTCTTTGAATAAATTTTGCTCCTAAGATACATTACTATTTATTCCTAATTAGATGGGGAGGAAAGCCTTTGAAAAGGAACTTCTACTTTACATTTACAGAATTACAAAGTTAAGTACAAGATGAATCAGATGAATCAGCCTTTTGTGGAATTAACAGAAAGAATACAAGAAGGAGAACAAGTAATATGCAGAAAAGAATGAATGGTCTGTAATATGGTTTGGATGTTTGTCTCCCCTCCAAATCTCATGTTGAAATGTGATTCCCAGTGTTGGAGGTGGGGCCTGGCGGGAGGTGTTTGGGTCTTGGGAGTGGATCCCTCATGAATGGCTTGGGGCTCTTCTCAGGATAATGAGTGAGTTCTTACTCTGAGTTGACATGAGGCCTGGTTGTTTGAAAGAGCGTGGCACCTCCCTCTCTGTCTTTCTCCCTCTCGCCTCCACTCTCATCATGTGACACCCCTGCTGCCGCTTTACATTCTCCCATGATTGGAAGCTTCCTCAGACCCTCACCAGAAGCTGAACAGATGCTGAGGCCATGCTTCTTGTGCAGCCTGCAGATCTGTAAGCCAATTTAACCTTGATTCTTTATCAATTACCCAGCTTCAGGTATTTCCTTATAGCAATGCAAAAACAGACTCATATGAAAAATTGGAACTGAGGAGTAGGGTGTTGCTATAAAGATACATGAAGATGTGGAAGTGGTTTTGGAGCTGAGTAAAAGGCAGAGATTGGAAGAGTCTGAAGGGCTCAGAAGAAGATGGGAAGATGAGGGAAAGTTGGAACTTCTTATAGACTGTTTAAATGGTTGTGACCAAAATGCTGACAGAAATATGGACAGTGAAGGCCAGGTTGAGCAGGTCTCACCTAGAAATTAGGATGTAATTGGAAACTGGAGCAAAAGATACTTGTGTCATGCCTTAGCAAAAATTTGGCTGTGTTGTGTCAATGTTCTAGGAATCTATGAAAGCTTGAACTTAAAATTGATTACCTCGGGTATCTAGCAGAAGAAATTTCTAAGCAACAAAGCATTTAAGAGGAAGCCTGGCTGATTCTAAACACCTATGGCAAGACAGGAACAACGGAATTACTTAAATTTGGAATTTATCATTAACAAGAATACAAACAGAAGTTTGGAAAATAAAAGTTTTGTAAAATTTGCAGCCTAACCATGTGGTAGAGAAGAAAAAAAATATATTTTTCAGGAGAGGAATTCAAGCAGGCTATAGAGCAATCACTTGCTAGAGAGATTTGTGTAACTAAATGGAGCCAAGTGCAAATATCCAAAACCATTGAAAAAGGTCAAAGGTATTTCAGAAACCTCCTAGAAAGCTCCTTCTGTTGAAATGAGACTGTTCTCTTGTCCCCCTCGCAGGGGTGTGGCTGGCTTTTCAGTGCTCCCCTGCTCAAACCCCTAGGGGGAGCATGCAGACAGGCAGGTCATGGGGAGTGTTTGGGGGCTCTGACCCCACTGCAGTATCTAGGGTCATTTACAGCTCCCAAAGTCCCCGTGGGCGTGTGTTACAGAGTGCTCTTTCAGTTTAGCTGTCTGCAGGCGACTTGTGTTAATCAGCGCAACTAGACCCTCTACCTTATCACAAGGGCAGAGGGCTTTCTGTATCCCGGGTTCTTACACTAGTGTCTCAGAAAAATCGGATCATATATGGGCTTGAAGGATGGTGCAAGGTTTTATAGAGTGGTGGAGGTAGCTCTCAGTGAGGTGGATGGGGAGCCAGAAGGAGGATGGAATGGGAAGGTGGTCTTCCCCTGGAGTCAGGCTGCCCAGCAGCTGAACTCTCCTCTGACCACCCTCGGCTGAATTCCACATCTCCCCGCCATTGATGCCATGCTGGTATCTGTCTGTGTGTTCTGCCCCTCTTGATGCCCAGTCACTTGTGTGTGTGCCCGCTACAGGATGGGGGTGTGGCGGGCCAGAGTGGTCTTGGAAAATGCAACATTTGTGAATGAAAACAGGAGTGCCTGTTCTCACTTAGGTCCATGGGCACAGGCCCGAGGGTGGAGCCCTCGCCAGGAACCCCGACCTTCTCTACCCAGCACTTCCTTGCCCTGCTCCCATATCACCATCATAGGCCCACAGGCCTAGGGGGAAAGAATAATTTTGGGGCTTGCTCCTGCCTGCTCAGCATCAGGACACTGCTCCCTGCATCTCAGCTGCGCCAGCTCCAGCTGTGGCTCAAAGGGTCCCAGGTGAAGCTCAGGATGCCACTTTGGAGAATACAACCCATAAGCCTTGGCAGTTTCCTCATGGTGTTAAGCCTGTAGGCACAGAGAATGCAAAAGCAAAGGAGTCTTGACAGCTTTCTCCTGGGTTTCAGAGGATATATTGGCATGCCTGGGTTCCCAGGCAGGAGCCTGATGCAGGAGCAGAACCCCCACAGAGCACCTCTACTAGGACAATAATGAGGGGAAATGTAGGGTTAGAGTTCCCACACAGAGTCCCCACCAGGGCACTGTCTGGCACAGTTATGGGAAGGGAGCTGCCACCCTTCAGACCTGAGAATGGTAGAGTCACTGAAAGCTTGAACACTGACCCTGGAAAAGCCACAGACATCCAATTCCAACCCGTGAAAGCTTCCATGGGCACTTCACTATGCAAAGCTACAGAGGCAGAGCTACCCAAGGTCTAGGGAGCCCACTCTTCACACCAGTTTGTCCAGCATGCAAGGCATGGAGCCAAGGATTATTTTGGAGCTTTAAGGCTTAATGTCTACCCTGCTGGGTTTTGGACTCCTGTGGGGCCTATTATCCTTCTATTTTGGCCTGTGTCTCCATTTTGGAATGGGAATATCTACCCAATGTCTGTAGCACCATTGTAACTTGGGAGCAAATAACTTCTTTGAATTTACAGACTCATAGGTGGAAGGAACACGGCCTTGAGTCTTAGATGAGACTTTGGACTTTAGACTTTGAGTTACTGCTAGAACAAGGACTTTGGAGGACTATTACGAAGGGAATATTATATTTTGCAACGTGAGAAGGACACGAGATCTGAGGGACCAGGTGTGGAATGATATGGTTTAGATGTTTGTTCTCTCCAAATCTCATGTTGAAATGTGATTCCCAGTGTTGGAGGTGGGGCCTGGCCTGGTCATGAATGGCTTGGTGCTCTGCTCATGGTAATGAGTGAGTTGTTGCTCTGAGTTCATGTAAGACGTGGTTGTTTCAAAGAGTGTGGCACCTCCCCCTTCCCTCTCTCTTTCTTGCTCCCTGTCTCTTCCTCCCATTTCCCCCATGTGGTGCTCCCATCCTACCTTCACCTTCCACCATAACTGAAGCTTCCTGAGGCCCTCACCAGAAGCCAAGCAGACGCTGGCATTTGCATCGTGCATAGCCTGCAGAACTGGGAGCCAATGAAAAATCTTTTCTTCATAAATTACCCAGCCTCAGGTATTTCTTTATAGCAATGGAAGAATAGACCAATGCAATATACAAACATAATTTTATGTTATTTCTTATTACAGCTCTCAGGGCCGTTCTAGTACAAATTGCATATGTGTTATCATTACTCCTATAGTGGCAGAGAGAAAGCTTCCTTTCTGCCCACTAAAGATTCATTAAAAATGAACTGATGAAAGGCAGATTAATAGGAGAAAAAGGCATACAAAAGTTATCTAATGTGCATAATTAGAGGGGAATCACAGGGGAATAATTACCCAGTAATCCAGATAACACCTCCCAGGTAATCTCCCAGATTTGCCCTCTCAGGAGTCAACAGACTGTCTGGGTATGGTGTGGACTCCACTTTTGTCCTATCTTTGCTGGTTAATCTATCCTGGTTATTTGATGAGGTTCCTAGGGATGGAATCTTAAGACAATCGCATTTGTTTTGGAAAGAAGTTTCCTTAGTCCAGCAAATTCCAGAGAGACTTCCTCCTGATGCCGCAGGAAATAATCGGAGAGACAGAGATGGGAGTTGGTAAAGGGGAAGGTCAGAGAAGGAGCTTAGCTCTGAGGCTCATTTCTGAAGCCTTTCTATTTTCTTCAATTCAAGCACACAGAGCACCAAAGCATCATATTTTGAGTATCGTTTTCAGTGCCCCAGCACTGCGGTGTGCGTCCTTTTCAATGGCAGCTCAGTGTGTGCTTCTACAGTCAATGTAACCTGGAGCATCCCAGAAATAAATGCCTGCTCAGAAACCACTCGGTGTGATGCCACTTTTCTAATTCAACCTCTCCAACAAAATAATGTAATTTACATCCTCATGTCTTCTTAATCTCAATTAACTATTTATGAGCTCCTGAAGATAATATATTTATTAAATTTATGCAAGAATGTTAAGACCCTGATATGTACTAAGTGCTTTGCTGGGTGCTGAGAATGCAAAAGAATATATATATATACACACACACACACATATATATATACACACACACACACATATATATACACACACACACATATATATATATGAGACTTATAGGTTAGGCATAATAAACATATATGTATCATAAAAAGAAAGTGTTTAGAAATATGTTTTGCTGTAACATTACTTATAAAGGAAGAAGTAAAAAAACTTACTCAGATAAACAGAAGACATTTCATAGAGAAAAGCATGATATTCATAGCTTAGCCTTGAGGGACAGCTGTGCACAGGAAAGGAGGCCATTTCAAGCAGAGGGAAATGCTTCACCAAAAGCCACACCCATGGATAGTCACCGATCCAAGAATGTTGATGGGATGAATGGGGTGCATGTACTTCAGTATTATACAACCACAAGTTGGGATGAGAGAAGTAAGAAAATGGAGATGGAAAGCTCTGCAGAAGCCACTTTACAAGTAGTTTTACTTTGCTTTAGGTGAGAATATTTTGTCTTTTAAAAAATTTTCAGTAGCTTTAGGGGTACAATGGTTTTGGTTAGCTGGATGAATTGTTAGTGGTGAAGTCTGAAGTTGTAGTGTGTCCCCATCACCCAAGTAGTGTACATTGTACCCAATATGTAGTTTTTATCCCTCACTCTCCTCCCACCTGCCTCACATTTTGGTCTCCAGTATTCACTATACCACTCCGTAATGCATTTGTGTACCCATAGCTTAGCTCCTACTTGTAAATCAGAACATACAGTCTTTGGTTTTCCATTCCTGAATTACTTCACTTAGAATAATGATCTCTAGTTCCATCTACATTGCTGCAAAAGATGTTGTTTTGTTCTTTGTCACGGCTGAGCAGTACTCCATGTTGTACATATACCACATTCCCTTTACCAACTTATCAGTTGATGGGCATTTAGGTAGATTCCATGGCTTTGCAATTGTGAACACACATAAACATATGTGTTCAGGTGTCTTTTTGATATAATGACTTATTCTCCTTTGGGTAGATACCTAGTAGTGGGATTGCTAAATACTTTTCTAAGATTTTAATGTTTTATTCTGGAAAATGAAATGTAACAATATGGAGGACAGTTAGGAATAAGAAAAATATGAATAGAATAGAATAGACATTGTGGTTTGAACAAGAAGTACTAAAGGACTAAATTCTGGGGTAGCAGGAAGTGGAGAGGAGATATTGGGCATAATAAGCATGCAAGTCTAATGAAGAATACAATGATTAAGAATAACTAAAACCAAACTACAAATTGAGAATTGTATGCATTCTATGACATAAATAACAATAACTAGGTACATGTGCAAGGTATAACAAATAATTTACTGTGTGTTTCTGATATCAACTTCTGATTTCTTCTCTTTAGGGGAAGTATATGTCTAAGAGAATAATCGTCATAGTCACATCTCAGTTTCCTTGTTTGTATTGTTCAGGTCCTGTTCATCTTCTGAATGGCTGGCTCTAGTCTACTCTGGGAGGTGGTGCTATTTTATGTGTCAAAGAGTTTCAGTCTTTATTGAGCAGCTGATCCATTCATTGTAAGTATGCTTATAAAAAGATCTTCCTCAGTTGAGTTTGGCAAAATGTCTTCTGGAAATCACGTTTTAATGCAAGAACTCTAATTAAGAGGACATTGAATCAAACCTATATCTGGTAGAAAGAGAAGACTGATAAAGAAAACAATCAGAGTTCAGATAAAGTCACTTATATATCAAATTGGAGAATCTGGAACAAAGTTTTACAGTTTGGAGTTTGATGTGCTGTGAGCAATTATCTAATCCAAAATTCTCATTTTACAGAGAAGGAAACTAAAACTAAATTAAAGACATTCAATTAGTTCATTAAAGAAATTTTAATGAACTTACGGACATTCAACTAATTAAGAGTAGGTCTAGAAATAGGATTGAAGCTTTCTGACCTGAAGTGTGGTGCTATTACCTTTTATTGAACTAGCAAATTCAAGAATAGTTCAGGTAAAATTTTTGAAAAGTAATACTAAGAAAGATTTGGATTAGAATCAGAAAGAACTCCCAAGTCGCATATGATGTACCAAAAAAATTAATATGGTTTATGTCCTACATTGAATGAAGTTGGGTTCCTCATTTACAAACCTCTAATACCCTACAGGTATACGGTTTTTATATGGCTTTTACATGCCTGTGGTAAAGTAGCTTTAATTTTGTTTTATGTAACTGACCTGATAGGAAGCTCATAGGTGTTACTATATAATTTGTTACAGCTGTGTCCATAGCCTTCATTAACAGAGGTTAGTATTTCACCATATTCATTAAAAAGGATTATTGGACTGACCTATTACAGCATATAGAGCCTTGTAATAGAAGCACTTTTGGAGTGAGGGGAGAGTAACTTAAGTTATATTAAAAACAAATATTCATTGAGTCCTTAAGCCAGTAACAAATATATTAGTAGTAAGATGTTATTAAGTAATGGGACAAAAACATTGTTCTATATTAATCTAAAATCATGAAAACCAAGGATTCACTTTGTGTATGTGAGTGTGTGTGTGTGTGTGTGTAGTGAAAGATAAATTATATGTTGATTCTCTGTATTACAGCAATATTCTAAGTTTAAACAATATGCTATAGCTGAAAATATAAATATATGCTTTATTATTTATAGAGTTTTACACTTACAAATTCTTAAGTTGCTTGAAATGTGCACATTGCCTTCCCAGTGTCAATGACTTTATGCTGAGTAGAGAGAAAAAAAATCAACTACAACACGAGATTCTGACTTCAAAAGGCACAGGGCTGATGGTTGGGGTGCAGGTATGTTTTCAGTTATGTTTACATATGTTAACTTCCTGAGTCTCTGAATTCTTGCATTACTCTGCACAATTTATTTTCCTTAAAATTCAGTAAAAACTCTGTGAAAGCTTAGTTTATATATTTGTCCCCAAACTCATACTGCTACACATTTATGCTTTTCAAATGAGCAATTGCAATGTAAATGAATGTGGTCTTTTAAAGCATAACGCACAGATTGTAGCTTTCATCTGTGCTGAAGCAACTTTTAGCACTGCTTCCTTATGATGAGAACTATTTTTTTTGTTGTTGTTAACAAATGATACATTTGTGAAATGTATCATTCAGATTAGGCTAAGTCTGGCTCTGTTTAACAATTCAATCTGTCAGGTGATAGTTCAGTCAAGAGAGTTGCTTAGGATGCCGAAAGAAACTACAAACTTCATTAGTTCCCTGTTTCTTGAGCAAATTGGCAGGAGGACCTATTCATTGCAGTCATTCAGGATACCAGGCAAATTAAGAAGTTGCTTAGCAGACTGCAGAAAAAAAAAATGATATTTTATTGACAATTAAATGTTAAAATCCAGTGCCTTCCCAGCAGCTCACTGGCCAGAATTGATCATGTTTTCCTCCTGTCCCTGCAAAGCTGGTCAGAAAGTGGAGTCCCAGAATGTACCTAAAAGGCTGAGAGTCACAGATGTGTGGCCAAAACACTGAAGCATACCTCAGGTACTTACTAAATTCATATTGTTATTGGACTTATTTCATCTAGTGATCACAAAAGAGAAGTATGAATGAATACGTAAGTAAAAGAATGCAAAAACAGCACTATAGGTAATTAGTGATGTATGTTGATTGTATTATACACACTAGGCTGTTCTTAGTGGTTCTTGATACATAGATTAACTCATCTAATTCCCGCAGCAGCTCTGTTAATTTGGTACCCGTTCTTATACTGCTTTGTAGATGAGGAAACTATGCCTGGAGACAGCGAGCAAGGTGCAGAGCTGGGAGGCACACCCACCTTTCTCTCTTTAGAGTCCCTTCCCAGTGATTCATCTATACTACCTCAGACCGCAAACATTGTTTGAGCACTTATTATGTGTTTATGTAATTAAGAGCACAAGCTCTGGAATCCAAGTGCAATGAATGAAATCTGAAGGTGTTTTATTTGTCGGTTTTCCTGAATGTCCTGTTCTCAAACCTCAGGCAAGTTATAAAGTTCTCTGACCTTCACTATCCTCCTTTGGTATATGTGGTACCAAGGGTAGCATCTATCACTGAGGGTTGTGGTGAAAATTAAATACCGAAATATATGTAAAGTGCTGACCACCCTGGCACCTAGCAAGCACTCCATAAATGCTGTCAAGATTACACAAGAAAATAAGAGCTCTTACAGTATCTCATTTAATGCTGACAAGGAAGCCCCTTTCAGAATAGTCTCACTACTTAAGGCTTAAGATAGCTAAAAGCCAAGGCTCTTATAGATGGTGTAATTTGCCTGATACTTGCAGATTTCGAGTGACATTGCCTAGGACTAATCCAGGTCCCTCCAGTTCCTAACACATTTTCCTGCCTGTCTCTTAGAAAACAGCTAGCTACCATGGATTAAGGGTCAGAACTTTAAAATGTAGGAGCATGTAAATGACCCCATTTTCAGAGGAATAGGTAATATCTGCTAAGTTTCTCCACTGTAAGTTTTCCTTTTCTCTCTCTTTTTTTTTAAATTTAATACACATTTGGGGAAGATATTTTGGGAAAAAAAGGGATTTGCGAGTGGAGGCTACCCCTTAAAGGTGGCTTATGTATGGTGACTTCCTTTCAATGAGTATAATGTAAAGAAAGGAAAAAAGGAGTGATTTGAGAGTGGAGAAACCTGATCAAAACTATCTCAGATGATCAAGGTCAACATCAATAATGATGTCATTAAAAAGTCAGGAAACAACAGCTACTGGAGAGGACATGGAGAAATAGGAACACTTTTACACTGTTGGTGGGACTGTAAACTAGTTCAACCATTGTGGAAGACAGTGTGGCGATTCCTCAGGGATCTAGAACTAGAAATACCATTTGACCCAGCCATCCCATTACTGGGGATATACCCAAAGGATTATAAACCATGCTGCTATAAAGACACATGCACATGTATGTTTATTGCGGAACTATTCACAAGAGCAAAAACTTGGAACCAACCCAAATATCCATCAATCACAGACTGATGTGGCACATACACACCATGGAATACTATGCAGCCATAAAAAAGGATGAGTTCATGTCCTTTGTAGGGACATGGATGCAGCTGGAAACCATCATTCTTAGCAAACTATCGCAAGAACAGAAAACCAAACACCGCATGTTCTCACTCATAGGTGGGAACTGAACAATGAGAACACTTGGACACAGGAAGGGGAACATCACACACCAGGACCTGTTGTGGGGTGGGAGGAGGGGGAAGGGACAGCATTAGGAGATATACCTAATGTAAATGACGAGTTAATGGGCGCAGCACACCAACATGGAACATGTATACATATGTAACAAACCTGCACGTTGCGCACATGTACCCTAGAACTTAAAGTATAATAAAAAAAAAAAGAAAGAAAAATAAAGAAAAAACCAACCGAGGGCAGGTCTTTTTGCAGAAAGCACAGCTTGTGCAGAGGGGAAAAAAAGCATGTTGATCACAATGTAAATAAATATAAAATATGGGGGAGAAAGAAGCTCAGAAAAAGCAAACACCATAAGAAAGACATTTTGGGGAGAGACAGATATCCCTTTAGTAGAAACCAGAGAAAGCGAAATTGCAGAAAAGAGAGAGGATATGAGTTATGAGTAGAAATGTCTCCAAATAGAAAGAAAAATGAATGGAAAATAAAGTTCAGGTGAAGAGAATATCAGATTATAGGAATTGGCCATCTGGACAAAAAGTTTCCTGGGAAATGACAATAGAGAAGTACAAGCTGCAGGGGTCTGGGAAATCCTGTCACAGAGCCAAAAAAGTGAAGGAGGGAAAGGGTGGAGACCTCCATCTTCCCTAGGAGCTCCCAACGTGAGCTCATGACCTCAAACTCTTTACTACTTGTATCTTGTCACAATTATCCAAGTCTCTGGCTTGCTTTCCTCCATCCCTTCAATATTTTATTACCTGGATCATTGTCTCATTTTTTTTTTATTGTTCTTACTATAAATTTGGATGAGTTTAAAATCTGCATAGACAATCTTTCCAATATTTGCTCTCATAGTTCTTTAATGACTTCTCTGTTTCACTAAACCTTGCTTTAGTCCAGGAAACCATCATTCCTTCCAGGTGTTACTGAAATAACGTCCTACTTCTTTTCCCTGATTTTCCCCTTAGTTCCCAATATTCAATTCTCAACAATGCACCCCGAGTTATTATTTCAAGATAAGAAGACTGTGTCACTCCTCGCTCATAACCTTCTAGTAGCTTCCCAGCTTATTCAGCATAAAAGTCATCACAATGACCTTTCATAGCTTTATGATTGCATCTCCTCCACTCTTGAAATTGAGCACAGTTTTCCACCCATTGTCTCTTTATGCTGTTTTGCAAATACACATCCTGCACTCAATCAAAGGTGGCTCCTTTCTCACCTCTTTGCATGAACAAAGGTTCACTGTCTTACCAACTCAATAACAGGTATTATTGAAATAGCATACTTCTTCTTTTCTTTAACTTACACACACACACCAATGCTTAGAACCCATCCCCCCTTCTCTATTTATTTTGTCCTAGCACTTACACAATCTAATGTATTATGTCTTTACTTACGTGTTTTATTTGTCTCCCATTAGGAAAATTTAAATTGTATGAAGGTAGATATATGCTTATTTTCTAACTGTATATTACCTAAAACATGTTTGGCATATAGTCAGAACATATTAAATGTATTTTTAGGCCGGGTGCGGTGGCTCACATCTGCAATCCCAGTGCTTTGGGAGGCTGAGGCCGGCAGATCACAAAGTCAGGAGTTCGAGACCAGCCTGGCCAACATGGTGAAGCCCCATCTCTACTAAAAATACAAAAAATTAGCCAGACATGGTGGCTGTCATCTGTAATGCTGGCTACTTGGGAGGCTGAAGCAGGAGAACTGCTTGAACCCAGGAGGCGGAGGTTGCAGTGAGCCGAGACTACACCACGACACTCCAGCCTGGGCGACAGAACAAGACTCCATCTCAAAAAAAAAAAAAAAAAAAAAAAATTNAAAAAAAAAAAAAAAAAAGTATTTTTTAGTCCATCATTACTTTTGAATTAACAATTTATCAATAATTTATAATTAGCTTTTCTTTAAAAAAATTATTATTTGTAAGAAGTAAAATGAGACAAAACAAAGACATATTTGTTTCTGCCAAACTAAATCTGCATATTCGCTCTAACATTTACAGACTTTGGAAGATTTCTTGTATTCTCCGGTTCCTCATCTGGAAAATGGGTCTACGTATATCTTATACATCGGAGAATTATGAAAAACTAAATAATGTTGGAAAATTGTTTATCCAACCACCCATCTATACCTAGTGATATGAAAGTCATTTATGATTTATCACCTAATAGAGACTGCCCAGTACACAGCAATCATGTTTCATGTGCAAATATATGAATGGTGGGATTATATTACATAAACATTTAAATTGATTCAATGCTCTTACATAAAGAGAGTAGGCTAGAATGCGAATAAGATGAAAGACAAGCAAAAGAACAAGGGAGAGAGAAAGGAAAATAACAATTTAAACAGTCTGGCTAATATCATGAAACATTTCCCTTGATGCATGGATGTCCCCGGGTTACCCATCACGACAGCAGGCGTGACTCTGTGAGTCCCCTGTCATGCTCAGTTACTGCCTTATTCTCACAGGTGACTAGATAACAGGGCCAAAGGGGATTCTACTTTTAAAGATGGATATTTCTTGGTAATGGGGGTCATAAATGCAAACCACTATCAAATAAGCTGCTTATGTAATACACACAAAAAACGATCTGCCCATTCCTGAAGAAAAAAGAAGACAAAACGTTAACAAAGCAAAACAACAACCACAAAAACACTGCTTTGAGAGGCTGCATGTAGGTTTCCAATATTGCTACTTCTGAGGAATTATGAAGTTTCATAATGAATATGTTTGTTGTATAAATCACGCATGACACATCAACAATGTGTGTTTATGTGACTACTGTAGGAAAAGTACCTCAATAGACCCCATATGAAAAGGATCCTCAAGTGTTGAATCACATAGGAGAAATTAAAATGTGATACTGATACTGCTTCACCAAGAGCTTTGTATTTACTGTTTCCATGTTTTAGTATCTCTATGAGTGAAATTTATAGTTTGGGAGCCCATGCATGAAATTATGTAAAAGCAATATGAGTCTAATATCTGGGGAGTAGTTTTAACTTGCTCTTAGTGAAAATAAAGAAGAAGGAGAACCACTTCTCTTTTGTGAATGTCCTGAGAGCTCTTTGAATACAGTAAATCATTCAGACATGAAGTAGGGAAGCAGAGTTGCTTCCTCTTGCTTCATCAACAGTGAGGTAAGGGGTCTGTCCAGGAAGAAGATGGGGATGCCTTGGGCTCCTGCGCCCACACACTACCCTCTGTCCCTTGCTCCAGGTGCTCTAGTGCTTCTGCAACAATTGGAGGTAGCAGAGGCATAAGCAGAAGGATGCCTCACCTTTGCACAGTGTCTGAGCAGGATTGGTCACGGGCCAGGCCATTGTAATTTGGGTAAGAAAGAGTGGGTACCACAAGGGAAGATGTGGCAATGGAGACACCAATTCTAAGACGGTGCCTTTCCTAATTTAAAACAGAGGGTTATAATAATGTTGTGAGGACTTCAATATATGTGATTTCTTGTATCCACTTATCCCTTCACCTACAGCATTTATTTGAAATCAAATATAATCAACACAAGAGTGAAATGCCACAGAAAGGCCAAACTGCTAAGTGCTCTTAGATACTACAAAGAAATTGTTTAGAAAACCACGCAGTGACAAAGTATAGATGCAGTACACACACACACACACACACACACACACACACAGATATACACAGGCAGGAGGTCAAAGGTGAAGAGGTATGAGAAATTGGATACATTGACTTGCTTGCAAAGTTACAATCTTCTGTTTGAAGTAATGAAAACCATCCTCTGTTTTAATCATTTTTTTCCTGGATGATGTTCATTACTGTGTGATGTGACATAATATTTTTCTGGGTTGGGATTAGCCATGGAATCCACAGCTCTTCTTTAGGGAACTGGGGATATCCTAAGATCATATCCAGGCTACAACACAGTGTTCCTCACAGAGAAGGTCTAACACAGCCTTATGGTGATTACAGGAATAGCTTAATGACACGGTCATCACTCGGCCTCTCATAAAACTAATTAATCTTCCAGCAATGTTAGAATCAAAGAGAAATATTTTAAAAATATTACAACACGTTTTATGAAACCATAGTCATATTATCTTTCATATTTGATATACAAAATAGATATGGACTTAGAGTTTTCATTTATCCTTTGATATAATAAAGTATTAGAAATCTTCATTGTAATAAGAAAGGTCACTTTTGCTAATTGGAATAAGTCAGTATAACAGCCGGGGAAAAAAAAAAACTTTTCTGTGCCAATATGATTAATGAAATTGCTCTTGAAAAGGTGATTTTTACATCTAATTTCATATTTCAGTGAAGTCTCCCTCTGAAATTGGCCTCAGGGTCCAGACCACAGGACAATGCTATAATTATGTCTTTCTGGTGCTTTCAATAATACCATTTTTGAATTGACTTTGAGGTGAATCTGCTTTATACTAAATTCAGTCCCAGAAGAACTTTGTTCTATTGAAACTTAAACACACTTTTATTTCATCTGTGTTGGAAGTCTTCCTCCCTTTTTTTTTTTCCTTAAGTATATGTGTTAAAGAATAAGAGACAATGAAGCACAGAAATGATACAATTAAGAGCTTTGGGGAGAAACCCTAAAGTCATGACCATATTTTTCTGCTAATCAAAAGACTTCCCAGTATGGATAATTCAAGTTTCATTACTGCTTAATATCTTCACAAATCCCAAATCAATATTACTTATGTTTTAGAAAATGGCATCACAATGAATTAAATGTGTTTCTTTATTATTGACTTCTAATCATTTCACAGAACATACTATTTAGAAACCTAAGAAAGAGCAAGTTTAGAGGCAGCTTGATTGCAAATCATTGCTCATGTGAGTGGGTAAACATGGTCTCAGCTGCTTGTCATCTATTTGTAATATGAACAAGAAGTATAAAAGAGTTCTGATTAAAAAAAATCTATGGCATGAAATTTCTGCTGCTGAAAAGTTTTCAGTCATGCACAAATTCTGACTATTTTCACATGGAAACCAGCAAAGCAAAGCACACACATTGAAACAACTATAACGAGATGATCAGGAAACCAAATATTCCTTTTCTTTTTCTTTTGTTACCTGTAAACTAAATATCGGATGTGTTTTAGAAGATTAAGATAAATTTACATCATGATGCGAATGTGCTTTATTACACAACGATGTATTTTCAAATTAGAACTAATTTTTTTTTGTAACCAGAATCATTTATTCTAACACACTATCATGTCTTCAATTAATAACAGCTTCTTTAGGCTTTGGGAGTAGATGTACATAGCTATTGATAAGTTTCCTCTTGTTAACATAAAAGTTTCAGAGCTCTTTAAGTATTTATATGAAAACTCATTTATCTCAGCCCCAGCAGTGGCTTTCAAAAGAAAGTACTGCATTTTGCATCACGGAAATTCCCAGAGATTATATAGGCCATGTGAGATCACAACTAGAAACAAACCAATGTGTTTCCTACATTTCAAAGACATTTCACTAGTATTCTTAGCATGGATGAAGAATGTATCTTCAGTTAACAGTGCGAGATGGTCTATTCTCACTACCTACACTTCAAAGACATTTCACTATTATTCTTAGCATGGATAAAGAATGTATCTTCAGTTAACAGTGTGAGATGGTCTATTCTCACTATGCCATGTTTGTGTAGTGCTCATTTTGCCAATATAAGATTTTCTTCAAGAAGGTTAATAATATTAGATACAAGCAATCATATGACAGCATTGCCTTATTTTTAAACCAATAAAATAAATTTAATTCATTAATGCTTATTAATTATATAATTAAGTTTAGTAATGAATAAATAAATCACAAGATCTGGAGTTTAAAAGTAGTTATAATAGGCCGGGTGCAGTGGCTCATGCCTATAATCTCAGCACTTTGGGAGGCCAAGGTGCGTGGTTCACCTGAGGTCAGGAGTTCAAGAGCAGCCTGGCCAACGTGGTGAAACCTTATCTCTATTAAAAATAAAAAAAATAAAAAAAAATTAGCTGAGTGAGGTGGTGGATGCCTGTAATCCCAGCTACTTGGGAGGCTGAGGCAGGAGAATTGCTTGATTCCAGGAGGCAGAAGTTGCAGCGAGTCAAGATCGTGCCACTGGACTCCAGCCTGGATGACAGAGACTCAGTCTCAAAATCATCATCATCATCATCATCATCATCATCACACATGTATTTCTAAAAGTGTTAAATTGTACAATCCTCAATTCAGGTTGCTTCCACCACCACAGACACCACTGTCTCATTTCTCCGAATTCTCCTTGTTGGGATTGTCATCCTCATCATCAGTGATTAATCACAAACTGCATTCTGGTAAATCTAATCTGTTCATAATTTTAAATTTTAAGTTATTTTATTTTGCTTCCTTTTCTTGAAAAAAAAAAAAAAATGAAGCGTTATTGTTAGCATTTGAATATAATGATGCTGCAAAGCATTTCCCAGAAACTCTTTAGTTAAAATCCCGTCTTTGTATTGGTTCCCGTTTCCTTTTTCTATTCAAAATAAGCGTTGAATTTAAAATGGTGAATGTAGTTTGGAACTGGGTTGACATGAAAATCTGTCAAAATACCATAGTGATGATTCATATTATGTTGCTATTATAAATATCTACAATGTATTAGCATTCTTTAATATCCTCATCACTTGACTCTTCAGCCCTCTGTATAAGTCATAGTTTAAATGCTTAGTTTTTCAAATTAAATTTTCTTTTCCGTTTTCACTATCTATTTCATGTGGAAAAGTTATATATTCATTATTTTTAAAAATATATTCTAGCTTTAAAGACGATGTCCATACTTCAAACCCAGCTTCTAAAATGTATACCTATTAGTTATTCAATCTGTTCGAATATAGCTGAATATAACACAGTTGTTTTTCACCCAAAACACTCAGGAAGCTGGAAACTATGGGTACCCAAATAGATCAATAGATTTTCAAGGCTTAGTTCACACGTGGTCTCTATTCCCAGAACTCTATGTTCTTAACCTGCTGTGAAAATATGTTTGCTCTACCTTAATCTCCATTTAGCACCTCACACCATGTAGCGGCTTCTGATGATATTGGGATGGTAAAGTCCAAGGGGAATATCACATTCAGGCAGATCTCACCGCTCACTTCCCTTTGTCATTTTAAATTGCAGTGTCAGACCCTTCCTGCTGTATAACACTCAAATTTGTGTCAGGAATAGTAAAAGTAAACCTTCCGTTACACTACAGTTCTTTTAGTTCTAAGTGTCAGAGAATTTTAGGGCGAATGATTATCACCTGTGTTTCTACCACTGCACGCAAGGTGTGTACCTATTGCGTTATGCTCTTAGCCATTAGCGGGTTCCAGTTGCCAAAGTTCAGTTATAGCTCTGCACATTCATCTCATGGTGCTGTCTGCTAATCTGAAGATCCACAGTTGGAGAAACAGTCTCGGTAAGCGATGTTGTTATGAGAAATGAGGCCTAATGATCATCTACACCCAAATTGATTTGAGGAATGGCTGCTTTTTCATTTTTTAGAAAAACATTAAAACCTCTGTTTTCATCACTGAGTGACTTAACTTTACATAGTTCAAGTTGCTTCTGCCCATAGAGTCTCCACTAGACCCACTTGGCCACAGTTATTTTTGGCTTTGCCATACGCCCTCTGATCTGCAAGCCTTCCAAATCCTGTTGGAAGCCTTTGCCTCTCTCTCTCTCTCTCTTTTTTTTTTTTTTTTTTTTTTTTTTTTTTTTTTTTTTTTTTTTACAGTGTCTGCCAACCTTTATTCTTACTTCCAGATATCTCACACCTGGATCTCTGTAGAAATTTCCCATTAACTACATCTTCAAATACAATGAAATGTCTGGGAATTTCTTCAGAAAAATATGGGGGTGGGAGGTGGGTAGGGATTGGCCATGATTTGATAGATATTGAAGTTGGCTGAACACTACATAAGTTTTTTTCAGACTTTTGTCACTTCTTTTAAATATCTGCACTTTTAATTAAAAAGTTAAAAAAGATTATCAGAGCTTAATATAACTTAGTTATAGCATACATATGAGCATTCATAAAAGTCAATGTCTATTATTATCCATTTTATGGATTTTATTTTCATCATCAGTTAAAATATTTAGAAGTGGGAAAATAAGGTAAAATAAGTAACTGTGTGGAGCTAGTTTGGTATCTTTAAATGCCCAGCTTAGTGACTTACTGGCTATTGGGTTATGTACAAGTTACTTTAGCTATTCTTGTCTCATTTTCTTCATATGAAAACTTGGGGAGAGTAATAGTGTATGTCTCACAGAGGATTTGAAGGCTTACCACATGTAACAAATGTAGTCATGTCCTGTTACACTGCAAACAACCCTTGCAGGTTGTCCACCACCATGGTTAATTCCTCTGCATAAATTTTGTGGCAACAGATAAATCACTCCCATTTAAAGTCAATGCCTGTAGACTTTTCCTTGTGTTTTATTAATAGAGATACAAATATGTCACAACAAATTCTAATGTATTAATGGGATATTTTAAATTTTTCATTATTCTGTGTTATTTAGAAATGGAATACTGATAATCTGTAGAAAAAGTAAATCTATGTGAATTACTATGGAATCTGAATATCATTTTACAATATTTTCATAGCATTCCCAGACTGAATTCTCTAAGAGCTAGTTCTGTTCAACTGGACTTTTTACTATAAAGCCGAGTTGTACCCTTCAGTTGTAACCAAGAAATTTCTTCTTTATGATCCCAAATGCCTGGCTCAGCCACAGCCACTCCTTCCACTCTCTGCTCTTCCTCTCATGTTCTGCTCCACGTTTCAGTCTTTTCAGGTCAAAGAGCAACTGATGTGGCCCACAGCAGTTGGGGCTCTTGGAGTCCTTTATAAGATTGACAAGATTCTAACTGAGGGAGCTGTTTTCCCAAAAACATTTTTTTGTCTTGGAGGGTCCCAGTGGTGCTGTGCTCTGCGTGGAAATGAGAAGAACGGTCGTCTCCAGAATTCTGTGAATCCCTGTGTTATCTACTCCTTTAAATAATACCGTTTGTCTCAGAGTTCCGTAAATCATCTCAAGTAAACATTTTCATCAGACATTGAGGGTGATCCTCTCTCCATCAGGGCTCGATATCAATCTGAACTGGATCTAGCTGATAAGTCAGACCACTCAGCTCTTATTTGCACAGGTTTATTTCCTCTCATCTTGAGAATTCAACACAAACATTATCTTCCAGGCAGTAATCAAAATTTCAAATTCATATTACACCATGCACATGGCTGCCTTATGAAGCCATTGTCCGTCAATTCTGATTTATCTACCTGTCTATCTATCCAGTGTGTAGGAAAATTTCCAGTAAACTCCTAAGGGTAACATACTGAAATTGGGCTACAGAGAGCATATTCCTGGTACAATTAGATGTTTTAAGCTTCCATTTTTCCATTGTGGCATTTTTTAGCACTTTTAGCTCTGTAACGATTATGGAATTTCCTCTCCACATGCCTCTCTCTCATTCTTGGAAATGAATGGATTTCTCTAAGACTAGGTGTTCCCAAACGCAAGAAAGTTCTAAGAACTTTACTCCCTTCTTCCTTTTCTTTTAATACTAATAATACCTATTATATCTCTTTACTAGTTAGTAAATATAGTAGTGATTTCTCAATGTTTGTGTTTCTAAAGAATAATCCACTGACTGACAATACTGAGAAGGTTGAGTAGAAGAATGTTATTGGTAGAAAAATAATGGTAGGAGAGATAATTATCCCACCTTTGTGTTCTTTTTAAAATACAAATAATATTATATTATTATAGTTGCCTGCCTCCTTTCAAAATGCAGGTGGGAGTGAGAATGGAAAAATAATTGCTAGAGAAAACAGACAAGACGTTCTGATGCATCTGTAGTACATTATGCCCAAAGGAAGGACACAGAATTGCATATTCCCAAAATATTTTAGCAGCTGCACTAAAATGTTTCACAGCTAGGAGAATAAACTTGGGTGACCATTAAATGAGTCTGCCTGCCTTTAAAATAATTCAAAGTCCAGGATTGCTTCATGATGGAGAAATGAGGAATTCATGCCAATGGTGTCTCTTTCAACCATTTTCCATCAAGATGATGTAAAACAGATCTGCACTCTCTGTTTCCCTATGTAGTTCTGCCAACATGAGACAGCTGTGCCATAGATATCAAGTCAGGTTTTCAGAGATTGGTCCTGCACGCTGGCAATAGAAATGGTGGGAAAGCTATGGTGTTTGGATGCTGAACAACCAGCTGTGTGATCTCAAGCAGGTCAGTAAACTTATCTTAGCCCCAGTCATTGTAATCATTGCATAAGAGAATGTAAATTAAAAACCTGGAATAACACAACAGAAAATTGTGCTATATTTGGCATCACACCAACTTAGATGGGTACCCATTCTCCCCATCACTGGCTTTATCACCTAACTTTCTTAATGTTGACAAATGACCAAAGCTTTCTAAGCAATAGTATTCTTATCTTTAAAGTGGTAATAATATCTACTTAGCTGGGCTGCAAAGAAGAAATGAGGGACAAGTGAGAGCATCTAGAAAAGTAACAGACATGTATTATCATTTCTGTATGCATATTTTTCTCACCTGAGAGGGACAGATGTTAATTTTACAGGGTAATAGTCCCTTATTATTTTTATAAGGAATTGCCACAAACTTAGTGTCTTAAAAAACACATACAAATTAATCTTACATTTCTGGAGGTCAGAAATGTGTATCACTGGACTAAATCCAAACAAAACAAAAAGGTGTCAGCACCTTCTGGAGCCTTTGGGGGTTTGAATTGATTTCTGCCGTTTCCAGCTTCAAAGGTTCTTCCGTATGGTTTCCTTCATGGCCTCCTTGCTCCATCTTCAAAGCCAGCAATATCTGGCCAAGACCCCTTCACCCTGTGCTCTCTTTGACTCCCCTTCTGCCTTCCTTTTCCACCTATAAAGACACTTGTCATTAGGTTGGCTGCCCTGGGATAATCAAGGGGAAACTTCCTATCTCAAGGTCAACTAATTAGCCACCTTAATTTTATCTGCAATCTTAATTCTCCTTTGTCGTAACTTGGCATTTTTATGTGTTTAGGGGAAGGTACTTGGATACTATGATGAGTCCATTATTCTGTGGACCACATACTAGAAAAAAAAAATGAAAAGTTTACATGGAGGATGACTTTTGAGTTTCCTTGTGTAGGATCATTTTACAAGGTCGAAGAGGAAGGAGTGTGTAAGCCAACTACAAGAAAATGTGTGTTGAAGGCATGGCGACGTGAGAAGCATCACAATATGCTCAGGGAGTGGCCGGGATGTGATATAATTAGACAGAGTGCACAATCCCTGCATCCACTGGAAAGGATACTGTTGACAGATGGAGAACGGAGCTTTAGGTCTCAAAGTTTTCATGCAGGGAAACGAGATAATTAAATGTGAGTTAAAGGAGGGAAAAGAGGATTCTTAGCAACAATGTCAGGAATGAAAGGCAGCTGGAGGTGATTGGAAAAGGTTTACACATTTGGACTTGATTACAATAGACCAAGAAGAACAAAATGATACTATAAGAATAGGAAATCCATATGGATTGAAGAGATGGAATGGATAAGATCTCTGAATTTTAGTGGAAGCAAGACATGGAGGAGAGGGAGAAACTAGGACACGATTGATTTTTTTTTTTTAGTTGCGACATCCCACAAAACATATTAGATCAATAGGAATAGAGAAGGAGGAACACCTTCAGAAAGTAGGAATAAAGAAAGTTTTAAAATGCAACATGCAGAATTTGAAAATGTCTGAATCCAGGGTGATATATTATTAATACTATAACATGTAGGTATAATTTTGGAATTTTCTTCTTAATCATTTTATTCAGGGTATCCTGCTGTATTCTTTTACCCAAGTTAAACCCATCCTTTATGATGCCACCAGAAGGATTTGACACCCAAATCTGACCACCGATTCCTCCACTTAATTCTTTTAGTGGTTTTCAGGACTCATATGATTAACTCCAAGCTTTTTAACCTGACATGAAAGCTACTTCTTGATTTTTTTTTTTCCAGCATCATACTGTACCCCAGCCCCCACCACAATAAACCAAAAAAGTTGATTCCCGTCAATTAAGAAATGGATGGGTTTAGAAACATGGATTTGTATACTTAAAATCCATATCTCTAGACTTCTCTGTGATATTGGATTCTATTGATAAAATAAAAAATTTAAACTAAAAGATTGTGCCACTGTGTTTCTTCAGCAAACACTTTGATGTGACTCTGATTTCAAGTCTTCTCACCCTTCTAAAGGATCTGGAATGAACGAGTTACTTAAAATAAATTGCCAGATTTACTTTCATAATGTGAAGGTGTGAGATGGGGGTACCACCTGATTCTGCTCAGTCCACAATGAGATGTAATATGCTTATGCTGAAAGCTGAGCTTTCCACTGGGTATCCTTGGTATCCAGCAACCTTGAAAAACCACAAAACTATCCTCTCAAAGTATTTATGCATGCATTGTTCGGGCTACTTTGGTTTGGTTTTAAAGAAAAGATATGACGTTTGATGATTCTGAAAAAAAGAATCCCTAGAACCGATTTTCTCCTTTTTTATATTTTAATTTTTGATAATACATTGCTTGTGGCCTAAAGACCCTGGAATGCATTTCCCTCTTACAGTAAGAAGAGAGGAAAAGAGAGAGAGAAATTGAAGAACTTCACCCTGATAAGATCTCACCACCGGGCAGGGCAGAAGTACAGCAATATCTGATATGTGATCTTTTCCTTCTTGACAGCTATATGCAGTTAAGAAATGGCAGTACATGGAGATATTAAGCCAGTTTGATCAAATATTTTAAAATATTAGAAAAGGATATTTAAACCCTTTTCTTCTCTAATGTTACTTTAGTAACCTAGTTTAGTTTTAGACTTAGCAAATGTATTTGGAAGACTAAAATAGTACAGGCTAAAAGCACTGACACAAAGTGGTTTGTTAATAGTCAAACTCATGTTAATGCAAGTGGTTAGGGAATAGCTAATTAGCTAATTTCTATGCATTTCAAAATGCATATGTGCGCTATTCATTGATAAATTAATTCTTCAGAATATTTTTCCTGGCTTATATATTGATTTGTATTTAACATATTCTTTGATCATTTAATATTTAATGACAATATACAGTAATGCAAAGGTATAATAAAATTGTAACTTGCAGTTATCAGGAGAATATGTTTGCATCTTGTGTTTGAATTGCTTTAAAATACTGTATCTACAATAAACTTCTAAAACATAATTATATAAAATATATTATAAGAAACATACCTGGGGCATATGGAAATAAAGTATTTTCTCTATTATTCTACCATAGTTTAACACCTTGGCTACTAATACTAATTTTGAAACTCCAATATCTAATAGATACTAAGAGTATAAATAATATGTTTGTTATTTTCCTTTCATTACATTAATTTATCTTCAGCCTTCATCCACTTGAAAAGTGGTGAAATCTTTGAAAAGTAAGAGGTATATATGCACAATATTTATTAATTAAAGAAAAGAGGATGCAGATATCTTGTACAGAAAGCAACTATATTGTGAAGTGCCCACATTTGATCAAAGATTTAGTTACTAAGAGGCAGCAGCAGATAGTGAAGGAACTTTCAAAGTTCAAATGTAAAGAACAAATATGTTATTATTGTGTTAGTTTATAGGGCTGCCATGACAGGGTGCAACAAATTGGTGACTTAAATAACAGAAATGTATTGTCTTATAGTTCTGGAGACCATGAAAGGTCCAGGAGTCTGCAGGGCTGGTTCCTTCTGAGGCCCTGAAGGAAAATCTCTTCCATGTCTCTCTCCTGACTTCTGGGGGTCACTGGGCATCTTTGCTGTTCATTGCTCGAAGATGCATCACTGAAATCTCTGCCCTGATCTCCACATGGCATTCTCTCTGTGTGTCTAAATTTCTCCTTTTATAAGGACATGGATTCTATTGGATTAGGGCCACTCTAGTGACCTCATATTATCTGATTATCAGCAAAAAACCTAGTTCCAAATAAGATTCCATCGGAGGTACTAGGGGTTACGGTACTAACATCTTTTGTGAAACCACAGTTTAACCCATAATAATGATCCTAAATTTTTAAAATAATTACATACAAACAAATTCCATGCTTTGTGTGTGTGTGAAAGTGTTGCTATTCCTGGGGCATAAAGTATTGGCTTTATTATGCAGTTCTTGTTTTCTTTGGAAAAGGTTCTCCATTTCTTTGAGTAAAACTGAAGTTGTTCCTGTTTTATAAACTCCACCCCCACACTCCACAACAAGCTCTAGTTAGAGTTTGGATATTAAAGTAATTAACTTTACCTCTAGGACATCATGATTTCTTGAGGGATTTTTTTTTTTTTAACTAAAGCTTAACAAATCTGTTATAAACACAAAGTAAAATATTACAGTTCTCAGAAAATAAATTTTCATCAAAATTACAATTTGCCAATTACATTAGAAAATATACATTACAAAACATCAAAAATAAGAATGGAAAGTTGTTATAAGATGTTCTTACAAATAAATTGGAGGTGATATTATATGTTAGACAATAGCACCAGGAAAACTCAATAACTGTCTCAAAACAAATGTCTCTGCTTATTTAGAAATTCCTGGGGTAGGCCGGGTGCGGTGGTGCATGGCTGTAATCCCAGCACCTTGGGAGGCTGAGGTGGGTGGATCACGAGGTCAAGAGATCAAGACCATACTGACCAACATGGTGAAAACCCATCTCTACCAAAATTACAAAAATGAGCTGGGTGTGGTGGCATGCACCTATAGTCCCAGCTACTTGGGAGGATGAGGCAGAAGAATTTCTTGAACCTGGGAGGCGAAAGTTGCAGTGAGCTGAAGTTGCACCACTGCACTCCAGCCTGGTGACAGAGCAAGACTCCATCAAAAAAAAAAAAAAGAAAAGAAAAGAAAGAGATAAAGAGAGAAAGAAAGAGAGAAAGAAAAGAAAGAAAGAAAGAAAGAAAGAAAGAAAGAAAGAAAGAAAGAAAGAAAGAAAGAAAGAAAAGAAAAGAGAGAGAGAGAAA
>NW_016819796.1:1552922-1575544 GCF_001698545.2 Rhinopithecus bieti | reverse complement strand
TGCTATAAATATCATATTTATTTTATATATCCATACTATTGATTCTGTTTCCCTGGAAAACCCTGCCTAATACAACCACCATGGAAAGTCTGAGAATAGCTCAATAACTCCTGCTCTTCCACTACACCCACATATTTGAGCACTTTGGAAGCACCTAATAAATTACTCTCAGAAGGTAAGTCACTGTTGAATTTCTCCCTCAGAAATGTAGGCTCCACATAGCTTATAAGAATATCCTCTCACAGGATGGTGAGCAAGCTAGAGGGATTTTTAGAGGAAGAGGGTAATAAGCTCTTAGTGGTTTGAGGATTCAAAGGAGATGTTACCTTCTAGACGCCTGGTGTTATTCAAAGAGGAGGGAAGAGGATTATGATTCTAGGTCTGCAAGAGACAAATCCCTGGAATCAGCAATGACTCAGTCAACCTCAGTGGCTTGGTCCCCTGAAAGATCGGGGAGGGTCATTGAACCAGGGCAACGAAGGAGCAAGAGGTCTGATTTTCAAATACACTTCACAAGAGGTCTTAAAGGACTTCCCTGAGGAATCAGAATTTTACTCGTCCAGGAATAACAGCAAAAGTTGCAAGGCAAGAGCCACCAGAACTGCAGGGGCCTGGTTCAACCCCAGCTGCATGCGCACCTGGGTGGGGAAACCCATAATCTACTTTACCATTCTCTTCTATCTGATGTCATGAGGACTCACAGTTCTTAGAAAGTTAGGTGAAGGAGATCATTCTTATTTCTTTGCTAATAAGGCAGGCAGTGTCTCAGCCATCTCAGATAAATAGTAAATTCTTAGTCCTATATAAATTAATATTTTGTTGCATGAACTGAGAAGATGTGCATGCATAAAATAGAACCTCATGCTTAAGATTAGTTTAAGAAATGTCCAAAAAGTGAATTCATATTAATAATATAAAGCCAAATTTCCAAAGAAGAGAAAGGGAGAATAAAAGACTTAAAATAAAGCAGGACAGCACCTCCCCTCCCTGACTCCCACTTTAGAACACATCTGAAAGGGGGTACACCATTTTCATTTTCATGCCATTGGCCGGAACATTCTCAAGGCCTGTCCACTTATAAAGGAGCCAAAACCCACAAATATAATTGCAAGTTTCCAGGTACACAGGTTGTATCTAGACCTATCATATGAAGAAAGAGAGGCCTGAAACTGGGGGACAGATAGCAATCTATCCCGAGCCCATAAACTAACATGCGTGTGTGAATGCACCTCCAAAATAAAGCCTTGAATATGGCTTGCAAATGTTGGAACACTCATGAAGAGTGATGGTTTCCAGGCATAACCGTACTTCACCAGGGACTCTATCTTCAGGCGCTGCCATTTGTGCATTGTACTAGATATATCAATGTTAAACATAAACTGTATTCAATTGAACACGAAGTGCAGTTCTAAAAAAAATTGTTCTGTGAGGGGAATTGAGCATAGTCTGAAAGGGAAAGGTTGAACATATTGCAAAGGAAAAGAATTCCCTGTAGCAGAGGGTTTTGATAATGGGAGCTTCATTTACACATCCTTAGGAGGACTGTAATGGACAGCTTTCCAAGTGAAACAGATACTGTCAAGAATGAGACTGCAATTGCAAAGCATAAATTGCAAAGACAGAGAGGAGAGATAGAGAAGCCTCTTTCATTTTTCATATTAAAGCATTAGAGACAAAGTTATCATTGGTAAATCTCTAGGGAGTAATTTGATCAATGCTCAGCTGTAACCTTTTCTATCTGAAATAGATGGTATGTTTGCTTTACGATTTCTTATACTCTGTTAGTGATGGAGTCACATGCACACTATAGTCATAACATGATGAGACCTCTTTAAAGGTTGTTTCCTCAACATCAAATATAATGCATATTTCATTATTTATCCATTCTTATCCATTAAAATGCTATTTTAAATGATGTATCAGCAAATGAAATCAGAATGATTTTATTCTAGTAGAAGGTGATTTATTGCACTAAGTAGTATAGGCCTAAATAGCTAGCACTAAAGAAAGGAGACTCATGGAAAATACGTCAAAACTTCTACACAGTATTATTACTCAAATAGGAAAGTACATTATTGAATTAGTGACTTTAACGTAATTTTGGCAACATCAGTAAAATTTGCTTCCTAATAAGTCTAGGAATATGAAAACTGCATTTAATATAGATAAATCTGTGAATAAAATATACTATTTATTTTGGGAATTTTGTTTTCCCAAATATTTAAATTTTTTTTTTTTTAATTTTGTCTGTGGTTATTAGAGCAACAAGAAAAAAGACAAATAACATTTTACAATTTTACATCTTTTCCTTCATATCGTGACATTTCAGTCATATGATATGACTGGCAATGCTTGAAACCTCATTATCAGTCAAACCAGTGAGAAATGAATAAGCCATTTGTTTTGCATGCAAAATAGCAAACAAGTCTTTTTTTGCTTGATGTGTAATTGTCTATCTTAGCTATACTGGAACATAATCAAAATCTATACTACAATATGACATATTGTACAAGTTTTTCTCAACATAAATTTTCTTGAATATTGTTTCTGGTAAATCTTATTTCCTAAATCAGTGTATATCAAATTAAACTTAATTTACAAATGTGTAGCCTGATGTTTGTTGACATACTCTACAAAAATGTGAGTTATATTGGAAATGAACATTAAAAAGTTAAAAGCAATAAACAAATTAGAGACTGGTATCTATATAGTATAAATTAATCTAAAGGGCAAGAAATTCCAAAAGCAAAATGTGAAATAATGTAAATTTTGTCTACTACTGGAATTATTAATAATCAGCAAAAAGGAGAGGGAATGCAACTAATGAAGCAGAAAACTTCCAAGTCTTTGCTAGAAAATAGAGTCAATTCTAGATGTTTGTCTATGCCATATTAATTTAGGACAAGGCTCATATTTTGCTGAAAACTCATATATTGTGCACAGCAAAAGTGCTGGATGATGTTTTATTTGTTTTGTTTTCTTTTCACATAAAACTGTCATTTTACTTTATGCAAGGGCCTTTCAGATCTTGAAAGAACAACATGGACGATGACAAATCTACAAAGTTGTAATATCATTGGGAAAATAAACAGAGTTTGTGTCATCAAAAGATTTTCAACATAGAACAATCTGGTCAGAATTCTATATTGAATGAAGATGCTTAATGGAAGCAAATAAAGAATAATCTTGGTTTACATATTTTGAAGGACTGACTGGTATGCTTAAAGAAAAACATATGCAACAATGTGCCTAAACTCCTCATAGTTACAAGTGATGTAGCAACCAGTGAAATAGATGAACTGCCTTTGGGAACCTCATTTATTTCTAAATGGAAGAGGTGTCCTTATATTCAACAGTTTTTTTACACATATTGTACAGATTCCATATTTTATTGTGATCATCTTTGGAAAGTAATAAGTGTATTTCCTTCTGGGTAAACTGCATCACTACAATGAGGAGACATTACTTCCTTGTTGCTTTTTTGAATATAGTCACTGATTCTGAACCCAAGTAGTGGGTCTTAAGGCCAATAATGACAAAGGAAACTACATTATTGAATTAAAACCAGAGATTGCTAATAGTAAGACATCATGGCCTATATTAATTTGAGAAGTACGTTCCTTAACGGCTATTTAATAAGTATCTCCATAGATATGCAGTTTTATTGACAAATAAACAATAATCTCTTCCCCTGCCCCAACCTGCTTTCAGTTGTCATTTAATTAAACTGAGTATACATTAATTAACTAAAAGAAGTATTGTACTGTTTGAAAAAATAATATGTAAAAATCATTTTATGAAAACATATGTCACAGCAACCTAGTTACATTTAACATATTTCTGTATATTCAGTATATCAGTATTTTGGCAATATTACAAACACACATACTTTTAAAAATGCATAAAGGAAAGCTAGCCTGTATCTCTTTCTGAAGCACAAAATTAGTTTAAATAATAATTTATTTAATAGTATTTGTTATTTAACAATATGAAAATGTTAAGTTATCTAATATAGTATTGAAGAAGTAAAAGCTCCATAACGAAAAAAAAAAAAAACTAAAACAAATTACTTTTAGAAACCTCTCATTGATAGAGGTAGGACAGGTATATTTTAGTTTTGAATATCAATGCCAAGAAAGAAGCACATTTATGAGACAGCTGGCTAGTTCCATTTCTTCAACTTGTCATGTAATTAATTGGATGAGTTTATAAATGGAAATTGTAACAAGGCAACACCCATATCATAGCAGATGGTACATACTTCCTTAGATCTGAGAATATCTGTATTTAATTTATTTTATTTAGTTTGATATATCTACTAAAAGTAGTGCACAAAAATGGTTATGAACAGGAGCACTGGAGTGAAACTGACCTGGGTTTGAATATCCAGTTCTTCTAATTTGTTCATTCAATAAATGTTTATCCAGTACCTACTATGAGGTAGGCGCTCTCCAAGGTGCTGGAAAACCAGCCAAGATTAAATTGTTCCTTGTTCCTGGGTATTTACAATCTAGTGGGAGGAAGAAAGAACTAGCAATGACATACGTTAGATTAGAATGCATTGTCAGATAGCAAAAAGCACTATTAAGGGGAAAAGAAGAGTAAAAGAATAAAAATGTAGACAGCAGAAGTGTATGTTTTGTCTTTAATGGGATGCTCAGGTTTAATTAAAAGACTATTTTTAGAACAGTCTAGAATGCCATGTCCACAGTACAAGGAAACCAGTGAGGCTGAAGTGGTAGGAATCAGGGGCAGGGACAGAAGAGTTAGTGAGGAGACTTGCTTTCAATTCTTTAGTACAAAATTAAGATTGACGTTTTTTGCTCAGTGTAAGATGAAGTCATTGGAAATTTCAAGTAGGGTTGCAAGGCTGTCAGTTTTATTTTAAAAAATCCCTTTGGCTGCTGCAGGGAACAAGGCAATGATGGTTTGGGTATAAGGCAGATGGGGGTGATGCGAGGGAGTTAATGTGGGATATATTATGAGGATACAGCTTATAAGATTTGGATTAAATTTTGTTTATATATATATAAAACTAAATATATTCATATATGTATATATGAGTCAAGGTTGAGTCCCTGTCTTTTGATTGGAGCAGCCAAATGGATGAAGGTGCCTTTTACTGATATTTGCATATTTTCTAATTAAATTCATAACCTTTAACCTCTCTAAAACCTGTTTTCCTCATTTGAACAAAACAGTAACAAAGATATCTACTCCACAGATATAACGATTTCCTCTCTCAAACTCCAGCTTCACTTTCTACTTACTGCTATGAATAACAACTAACTTTCATTTTGCGCTTTAAACTGCTTTAGAATATATTTCTCCCAGGATTGCTACGAGGTGCATTTGATTATAGTAACAATAAACTGACAACAAAATCAAACTGAGGCTGAGAAAAGAACAGTACCCACAGGCTTATATGCTTTAGAGAGACTAAAGTGCAGTTAATTCCACAGTTCACAAGTGGAAATGCTGGCTTGAAATCTGTCTTTCACTTCAAGCCATGTGCTCCCTCCACTATCTGCTTTCTCATCCAGGAATGACATCACTGCTATTTACGTGGGTGAATAGAAAACAAAAAGAGCCTAAAAAATTAGGAGCCTATTTGACTTTCCTAGATTTCTATTGATCAATTGATTAGGTTTAAAAATAGGGATGGAGTCTTGCTGTGTTGCCCAGGTCTTGAGCTCCTAGGCTCAAGTCATCCTCCTCCCTCAGCCTCCCAGAGTGCTGAGATTATAGGTATGAGCCACCGTACCAGGCCAGTTCCCTAGATTTGAAATTATTTTGGGGTACAATTAACTTGAGTTACATCAATAACTTGAGTTACATCAACTGTAAAGAGTAAAGTAGGCAGAATTTCCCTTCATTACTTTCATTATTTTTGTTTTAGCCTGAACACTTTTCTTTCTGTCCAATGCAAACCCTCTCTTTTTCTCAGGTACTCAGGTATCTCTTATTTGTTTCCTTTTTCTTGGGTAAACAAATAGATGGCTATATGGGACTAGCCTTAGCATGAAAACATACCTGAAATTATAAATAGTTGATTGGAATGAAATTACAGGATATTTTCGCTGTGCCAGGCAATAAGTTGGTCATTCTAAATAAGCTAAATATAATAGAATAAATTACCACAATATATTATTACATGTGGTGACTCCAGTGCTAATTAAAAACTATAAAATAAGATCAATTTCTGCCCTCAAGGAGCCCCTGGTTTATAATAGACAATATTGTCCACGTCAACAAGGGAGCCCATCTTTGTTTAAATTCTAGCCAATGTTGGAGTTTAATATGGAAGTCTTGACTTCATCAGAAATCCTTAGTATTCAAGAATTTTACATCTTTCCCTTAATCTTGTCTGGATTCATATGGCAAGCCAGATGTCCTGGAAATGCCCAAAGGGCAGAGGCTACCTTCCCACCATCTGGAGATGGTCCTTTGTAATATTGCAACAACACTGTCTCCCCTTTCCCTATACCCATATCAAATGCCAAACTCAACAGCTGGATGTTCAATTATTCAGGCCTCATAAGTACTCTTTAATTACCACTCTACACTCTCTTTTAAACTAATAAACACAGAACTAGGCTGTGCAGTTATAGTTACAAATGAACCAAATATGGGAAATATTTGCATTAAATATTTATTATTGTCTTCAGGATTTTCAATGTATATTTTAAAATAATTTAAAGACTGTTTTTTAAATATTTAACTTGAAATTTGTTCTTACTTATTAATTTATAATTTGAATTTAAATGTTTAATTATCTTTATGGTTCAAATCAAATATCTTTCATTTCACTGTCTTTTGCACTAAGTTCGTAGTACAATATAGACTGTAGGATGTAGAAAATAAATAAATATATAATATGTAGAAAATAAAGGGAGTATAATGCTTGGAAAAATCTGTAAGAACCTGAACACTGACAATTTAAGACAAGTGCAACTTAAGCGCTAACAATTTATGTGGATTTTGCACACTTATTCACTGAAAAAGTAACCCTGTCATCACAATCACAGTGATACCTAATATTATCTATGTGCAGATAAAAAGTACCTTCATAAAGAAACACATTGGCAAAATATATCACATGCAGTTTAAGTATAACAGAGAAATAGGTATTTGAAAATAATATTCTTCTGATTACAAATAACTTTTTTAAGCAGAATTTTTTCTTTCCTTAAAAGTGGTTTTCAAATAAGAATAAGAATTATTAAATTACTATCAGTATTAGTTCATTTTGAATATCTCTGTCATTAAATACGAGGAAATATTCCTTCATCATTTATTTTTTTGAGTATAACTTTGCATTCAGGTTTATGCAATAATTTTACTGTATGAATATGTAACTACTCATGGTGAACCATCTAATAGAATTTTACCAAGTTAAAAAGTCTACCATAGGCTATAGTCATAGAGTATTTTTTATTGTAGTTGGTTTAATATTTTTTTAGACCTACGCCTGTACAACACAATACATATAGTGTATTCTTAGAATCTCTTTATTCCCCTAATTGGTCATTTGTAATTGAATGGGGGAATGAAATTTCTGTCTCATGACAACTTTATTCACCTAACATCATCTCATGCTAAGAATAATACTTACACCCTCTTAGTTGGTTTTATAAAGGGCAAGTATAAATTCTAGAAATATGAACATTTTGATATATTTCCTTTTAAAACCTTGTGAATAACAAATACCAATATAAATTAAATTTAATTTCTATAAGGCAATGAGCATTTGGAGTAGAATATATCTACATTTTACTCAAATCTCAAATTAGGCCCTGGCAATTGTTTCTGAATAGACAATGTAGTAGGTTACAGAAATGAGTCTCAAAGATATCAGGTTCTAATCCTTGGAAATATTACTTTATATGAGAAAAGTGTGATTGTAGTTATAATTAAGCTAATGATCTTGAAATGGGGAGATTTTCTTGAGTTCACCTGGTGGGCCCTAAATGTAATCACATGTACCCTTGGAAGAGGGAAGTGGAAGGATATTTGTTCTCTCTAGGTCATGCACACGCGCACGCGCGCGCGCGCACACACACACACACACACACACACACACACAGTATCAATGGGAAGGCAAAGCTCAAGCTTGAAGATGCTGGCCTTGAAGACTGGACTGATTTGGCCAGGAACCCGGGAATGCTGGCAGTCACCCCAGGAAGAAGGATGGAGGAATGGAATCTCCCTGGAGCTCCAGAGGGAGCTCAGGCCTCTCACCTTGATTTTGCCCCAGTGAGACTGATTGGCCTTCTGGATGAGAGAAGGATTCCTATTGATATAAGCCACAGACTTCATGGTAGTATGTTACAGCAGCCACAGGACCCCAGTACAGGTGAGAAAATGGGACAGCATTGGTGTAGCACTGGGTTCATTTAAAGACAGCAGTATTCTGAAATATTTTTTCTGTTTTTGTGAGCCTAAAAATACTTTCTCTTATCAGAGATTTTTCTCCTTCAACTGCATTCTGTTTAGCTAACCCTGTTCCTGACATTGCTGAAGTCCCTGGGGTCACAAGCATAATTCTGTTCTGATGGAATCAGGAGCTGCTGCTGTAGCCTGGGAAGGCCCCACCTCAACGACATCTGCTGTCTTCTGCAGATCCTCCACCTGCAGGAAGGTCTCAGTTATTTTGACCCTTGTTCAAACCTAGAAGTCAGAAAGTTTGTGGACCCTGGCTGGGACACTCCCTGACCAAGAACCAGTATACAAATTCTCTGCTTTTCCACTTTTAGGGTGAAAAATTCTGGGTATACATTGTTCCTTGGAGGATCCCTGTGGGTCTGAGATCTAGATGCCTAGAGCAGAAATCAGCTCAACAGCAGTTCTTTCCTTTGGCTATTTCTCTTTCCTCATTTTACTTTTTCAGTCTACTCTCCTGTTCCTTGAGATTATTTTCTAAAATCTTCACATAATCCCAGCCTTAGCTCTGCACTCGAATGGAAGCAAACATAAGACAATTGGTACCTTCTAGAAAGCAGACTGGAAGAAGGTTTCTGGAAATAGATCACTCACTGATCTGACAGCATTTCAGGACCACTGCTGGTGGTAACAATAATGGGGGCATCTCCCAGATTGCAGTAACATCACAATTGCAAGATTCATGTCAATTATGGCTTGAGGTGAGCTAACATGGCGGTTGAAGGATAAAGCTACCAAGGGAGGCAATGGTAAGTGTAAAGACAGTAGAGTGAACTGGCTTTTTAGAATGGCTTTTGACATCTTGACAATAGAAAATGACACACTCAATATAGCTATCAATTCAAAGTACATCATAAAGGTCAGGAATCCTTTATGCAACAACCAAAGGAACCCTTATGTCCGCCTTATCTCCTACAGCTCTGTGGCACACTGTGCTGAAAGTCAGGCCTAACACCCAGCCCAGTAAGTTGGCAGAGCTATAATTAGTCTAAATGCAGCACTTGTTAAGTACCTTCACCAAACTCAGGGCAATGATAAGGCAGACCCATGGCCGTGAGACCTGCAATGGGGACACTACTTGGGTGGACAAGCTGAGAATCCTCAGCAATTGCTTCCAAGTATCACCTAGGGTACATAGTTCCCACTGGCTTGGTAGAAGAGAACATCCTCCCCTCTGATGGTGCCCATAAAAAGACATTTTCTGAGACAGATTTCTCACAAGATGATGTTTGTTCTTCCCTTCAAAAGTCTGTTCTAATTTCCCTCATTAGCACTAGGCCAAGCGTTGGCAAACTTTCTGAAAACAGAAAAATCATAAGTATTTTAGGCTTTGTGGATCTGGATCAAGGGCATGATGTGGGCATTTATATAACTGTTGAACAGATCACCATTTAAAAATAATAAAGCCATTTGTAGTTTGAAGGCCACACAAAAACAGGCAAGAGGTGGGAATTTGACCTTGAGTCATAGTTTGATGACCACTGATCTCCACTTCACAGTTACCTAACTTTAAATTTCATCTGACTCACTTAGAGGATTTGATAGGATCATTTCTGGAGCCTAACTCCAGTGCTTCTGATTCACTAGATCTTGGGTGGGCTGAGAATTTGCATTTCTATTAAGTTTCCAGGTGGTGCTGACACTGCTGAGTGGAAAAATCACGCCTCCAGACTGAGAGTATTACATTTTAGCCTGTGCAAGGAAATACAGTCTCAGTACTGAGAGGAAAAAGTGCAGTCAACTTCTGGCAAGAGCTGGTATGAACCATAGGGGACACAATTAGGAGTCACCCTTCCGGGTGTTGAAGCACAAAGGGCAGAACTTAAAGTTGGAAGGAGGATGTATTTGCACGGAGGCAAGAGTTCGGGACCAGGACACCTGGAGTAGCTCCTGACAAGAAGCTACTTTTTACTACTGTTTACGTTTCTTTTCTTGAAGCTCGAACATGACTGCAACCTACAGAAAATGAGGTAGGGATGTTGGTCACATTTTAGCACATTTAGCATGGCTCAGGAGGCAAGAGAGGAGAAAACAGTTTCGATATTTTCTGTGAGACCAGAGAACCTATCGCTTGACTACATTCCTTGAAGGTCCAGCAGTCACTCACTTTACTGTGACAAGATAGAACGTACTAGTGAGGAGGCCAGTCAGATCATTGAACCCTGGCCAAAGTTTGTTTACAGCAAGTCTAATGGGAAGACAGACATTTCCTATTGTCATTTCTCTGACCCCGAAGTGCACAATTGTGACAGACACTCTTAGCAACTGACTGGGGAGGCTCACTTTAAAATCCAGTGTGTTCCTATTGGCTCCCTGACCTGTGGAGTAACTTAGTATGGAAGGCAGGCCAAGTGCTAATCCCTGAAGCTGTCTGTCCCTAGTCAAGATCGTAGAGTCTACTGCATCTCGGGAAAAACTGCAGAGATGAGCACAACATCAAAGACTTAGAGTATAACAGGTGTGGTGGTTCCCATTGTAAATGGTTCAACTAACAAAACCCAACTGCGTCATATGGATGATAAAGGAGTGCAGTAATGCAAATGCCCCCCGACCCCAACAGGCCTATGCTAGCTGTGGTATTAGCACAAACCTTGACACTTGGTTATTTCCTACTGAACTGGAAAAAGCATTATTTTAATCCGCATTGTTAAGGAAAAATAATTTATTTCAGTCATGTCTTACACCTAAGCACAGTTTAAGTATTAGTAGTGTGAAATTTTTCCTATCTTGCCATTAAATATACGTAGCCATCTTCTGAGATGGGTTACACAGGTGAGACAGAATTCCTAGTGAAGTACTTGACATTGTAGATCACAGAAAAATAAATCTGGGAAAGAGGAATCTATGAGGGGGGAGGGCATATTTGATGAGATGGAGAACAGGGGAATTTCTATGTCAACATTTTTCTCACCTAGCAGAGCAAGCCTCCCTTGGGTAAAATTTTGCTAAGTACTCTTAGTAATATAAAAGAAAAATATAAGACAGAGTGCTTAACATCTACCTGGGAGACTTGATAAATATTCATAAAACCATGAGAGAACAACACATATCATTAACTCTTCTGATTGTGTGATGAAACTCTTTAGTATCATAGGCCTTAGGAGAAGAGAGAAGTCTGGGTTGGAGTAATTGAAGAGTTTTATGGAGGAACTGGGATTTGAGAAAAGATGGATGAATAGTATTTCAAAAACGAAAGTAACTAATACACTTCCAGTAAAGAGGACAATGCCAAATGTACATGATGCAAGAAAGGATACTCTTAAGTTATAGGACAGGGAAAAAGCCAATAAAATTATTAAGAAAGCAGAGCAAAAAATGTTCATTGTTCTCAGATAGTGAAGAGGTTTTTGTTTTGTTTTGCTTTGAGACGCAGTCTCACTCTGTTGCCCAGGCTGGAGTACAGTGGCGTGATCTTGGCTCACTGCAACCTCCTCCTCCCAGGTTCAAGCGATTCTCTTGCCTCAGACTCCTGAGTAGCTGGGATTACAGGCGTGTGCCACCACATCTGGCTAATTTTTGCAATTTTAGTAGACACGGGGTTTCACTGTGTTGGTCAGGCTGGTCTTGAACTCCTGACCTCGTGATCGGCCCTCCTTGGCCTCCCAATGAAGAGGTCTTTAAACTAGTCAGCTTCATTAAATTATGATATAATATAAAATTATGAGGGATCATAGACATTTAAGTAGACGCATTGCATGGCATAAGAAATGCTTGACAGACCAATCAGGGAGAAGACTGTAGAAAGAGAACTGACTTTTTAAATTGTTTGGCTGTTAGTCTACTGTCATCTTTAAAATTATTTCTCCTCTAGCTATCCAATAAATTTTGCAAACCAATAAATCATCCTTCATAGCCATTTCTCACTGTGCACTTTCTTCTGTCTCCTTCTGCAGTCTCATCTATATTTGGGGATTTACTTACCACCTATTCATAGGTCTCAATTTTGTTGTTATTGTTGTTGTTGTTGATCTAGTCTGTAAGCCAGATCTGTCTTTTAAGATCCCAGAACCAAATATTTATCTTCTTCCTAAATACTTTTATTTGGAAGAGGCAAACTTAACAGGGCAACGGGAGTTAGGATGGCTGTCAGTCTCACGTAACAGAAATTAACGAAGTGTCTGCTAAACAAGTAAGTAAATTTTTTTCAGGCAATAATGAGCCCCAGGCTGATGTGTTCAGTGCTAAAGCCATTGTTCAAGGCTCTAGTCTCTTCTTTTAGTCATGCTGCACTGTCCTTCATGTGTGGCTTTCCCCCACTCCATGGTTATAAGAAGCTACCACTCTTTAAGGAATGTCTCTTCATTTCAAGCAAGAACAAGTGAAAAAGAAAAAGGCAAAAGGCATGTGCAAATCAAGGTCATTATTTATTTAGAATAATAGGTTTCCTGGAAGCCCACACCAGAAAGTTTCCATTTCAGTTTCCTTGTCTGGAAATGACTAAGTCACTCCTGGATGCAGGAGAATATGGAAAATTCAGTTCTTACCTACCTACAGCGTCACGACTTTACAAAAACAAAGTGGTATTAGTAAAACAAAGGACATACAATAACCAATCAAAAGTCTCTGCTGCAGCACCCAAAATTCAATTCGTGATGGCCCACACTTAATGAGGTGATCCTGCAGTGCTGCCTGTATCAGTGAACAGTTCCGTAATTCTCTAGTGATTCAAGTCAGAGCAATAATATTCACTTTGCTACTCCTCCACACCCACTGTGTATCCTTGCACAATTTTTCTCCCCCAGCCTATCACTCGATTTCAAGGTAACATTTATCTCCAACGCATTATTAAAGCATCATTCAAACTACTATGCCTGAATCTAAACTTGCCCTGACGCTTCTTCCAGTCAGTTTACCACTGTGCCCTCAGTTATCTTCTTAAGAGGCAAATTGGAGAGGATCACCCAATAGTTCCTATTCAACAGCTTCCCATTGCCCTTACATAAAGGTCACATTCGCACATAGACTACAACATCCTGTAAGTCTAAATGCTGACAAGTTGTATTTCAGCCTCCCCTGTACATTCCAGGCACATGGGCCTTGCTTGTTTCTTGTTCTTTCCTGGTTCTCTCTCTCTTAGGATTTTAAACGTGTTTTTTTCTCTGTCAGGAACACTCTTGTTTCCCAACGTCATTTCACTATCTTCAGCCTATCTTTAAATTTTAACTCTACTGTTACTTCCTCGGAGAAGATCTCCCTTGTCTTCCTGGCCAGGTGAACACTTCATGTTTATTTCTGTGATGACTGTCTTTGACTGACACCTGAATCAGGTTCCATGTATTTTCCTCCTCATTTCTGTGCCACCTGTTCCAATAAGGTGTCCAGTTATCCATGTTTATAAAACAAATTGAAAACAGGTGGCGGGGGAAGGAGGAACAATTCTCCTCTCCATAATTCCACTCTTTAACTCTGTTTACATTAGGTAGATAAGTGAATCACCTTCATAATTTGGAGAAAAAGAGTATCCTAGGAAAATATTCAACTATGATAAATTCATAAGAAGAAAAATAAATCAGAAAGCCATAGGCTGGTTTTACTTAACAATATGAACGCAAGATCTTAAACACAATATTGGCACTAGAATAAATCCAGAATTCATTTAATAATGAAAACTATTGGCCTGGCACAGTGGCTCACATCTGTAATCCCAGCACTTTGGAGGGCCGAGGTGGATCACTTGAGGTCAGGAGTTAGAGATCAGCCTGGCCAACATGGTGAAACCTTGTCTCTACTAAAAATACAAAAATTAGCCAGGCTTGGTGGTGGGTGCCTGTAATCCCAGCTGCGCAGGAGGCTGAGGCAGGAGAATCACCTGAACCCGGGAGATGGAGGTTGCAGTGAGCCAAGATCACACCATGGTACTCCAGCCTGGGCAACAGAGGGAGACTCCATCCCAAAAAAAAAGGAAAAGAAAAAAAATCTATTACTAGGTGATGCTTATTCTATGTAATTAACACATAATTTGATAAAGGATAGCTATTAATATACATTTTTTACATTAATAGGTTAAGGGAGAGTTAAGTAAATATGGCAATTTAGGAGATACTGAAAAGATAACTTCCATTTCTGAAGAAACACTTTTTTTTTTTTTGTTTTTTTTTGCTACAAGGAGATTATCATATTAAGGAAGAAACCTCTATTGCAAATAAATAGTCATTGACATTTAAATTAAAATGAATTTATTTTAAAGTATGAAGTCTACCACAGATCTGCGGTATGATCTAGAAACTCCTATCAATTCTGCAATAAAAAACTATAACAAATGAATAAAATAAACTTTGATATTGAGCAGTTAAAAATGTTATTTCCAGATAACATAATTGGCAAAAGGAAACAAAAAATGAGGAAAAAATGAGGAGTTTTTACATGAATTAGAACAAAGTCATATGATAAATTTTATAAGACAAACACACTAAAATGTTAATCATGGTTATGTCCATGTAGTTTCAATACTTGACAATGAAAATGTTTATTCTAATTTTGGAGTTTTCATACTCCTTTATAATCAGAAAAAATAGTTGCCATATACATTTTTAAAGGAAGGAGGAATTGCATTTAGTTAGAGTTGTAGTGACTTGATATATAGAGTGCATATAGGTCTTTATTCTTGTCAAACTGTAAATCATTTTCTAGTTTTAAGTTAGACACTAATGTACATAAATTAATTTACTGGGTCACTTGGGTGTCATTCAGTGCTCTATTCCTGAAAATGAAAGAAACTACAATAAATGTGAACTAATACAAATGATAACTGTATAGTTTTACTTTCCTACTGAGTTTTTAAAGAAGTATATCAAAACACATAAGGTCAAAAGATTGGTGACCTTCTCATATTTTAACTTTGGACATAGATATTTTATTTTGCCATACTTATGTTCACCCAAATAACCCCAAGTCTCTTATCGTAGTTGTTTTCATAAATGTTTATACAGTTTCATTCGTGAGAAATCTTGCTCTTTGGGAATAAATTTGATTTTAGAAATTAGATACATGTCATTCAAAGTTAATTGTGATGCTTAAGTATCTGATGACGTTGTACAGCAATGTTGTCAGTCAAACATCAGGAGATACATAATATAAAGGCAATAATTTTACTTGGGAGCTTAGAACTTAGTTACAATACCTCTGCTAAGCATTGCAAGCTTTAGAGAAACCTCTTAAGAGTGTTTAACCTCTGTTTTATCACCTTAAGCTAGTAATATTATTTAATTCCCTTTTCTCACAGAGTTTGCGGTCAATCACTGTTATATCAAGGTAGCGCTCCTGTTTCTGTGGTAAATAGATTCTACTAGTAACTTGTGCAGTGGGGACATTTTTGTCATTCACAGTTTCTCATGAATAAAGCAACATCATGTTAAATACTTGTTTGCTAAAAATGTATAATGAAAGTATCAATATACGGTTAATTTATAACCCTGTATTTTCTAAAATTCAAATATTTAACTGTAATACTTATAACACTAATGTGTGTTTAAGCAAGGAGTATTCTTTCAATCTTGATTTTATATGTAGTAGGACTCTGATTTTTCTCATTTAATACATTTTAGGTCTAAGTAGCTATGAGATATTGATAACCTACTTTCTATATTAGATATGAAATTTATAACTATTTTTTTCTATCAAAAAATGCTCTTTAAACATATACTTATGTATATAAAACAATCATCATGTATTTTTGGAAGGGAGTTGTCAGAAGTCTATAGCAATAGTGATAAATGAGTATTGACTGCATTTCTGAATGAACTTTTACTTCTGTGGAAATAACGCATTAAAAAGAGAACATTAGCTTCCTTCTTTTTGACTTTTGATTGTGATGGTTGTCAAATGGTATTTTAGTTTCAGGACGTGCCTCAGTACAATTTATCCTTCAGTCTATATGTAATATTTATGCTGGTTCCCAGGAGATATGAAAAGTTCTGTTTGACATATCATTTTGTGGAAAATCGTGTCTTCATATTTTCATATATCATGTCTCTATATTTATTCTACATCTTGACAAATTTTAGTAGGTTGTGTACTATCAACAGCAGAATGCTAGAACTCATTGTTTTATAAAGAAAATGAATGTATATACACACACATATATGTATATACATTCCTGCCAAAAAGAATCTGTTATTTGCTACCAATTCATATCAGGAAAGTTTAAAATATTTTGTCCTAATTTTGTTATTCTTATTTTACTTTAAAAAAACAAAGCATGTATCTTGTAAAAAATGTAAAATATCAGGGTCATGTAGAGAAAAAATTCACATGGACCAGTTCTCAACTTATGTCTCATAAAGTAATTTTATAGAAGTTCTTAATTCTTTCACATTTCATGCAAGAAATGTTAAGATTGATATTTGTAAACATGACTTAAATGAGATACGATTCATTTGGCAGGAGAGCCGCTTTAAGTTGTCTGGAAGACTTCTTACATGTGAGCTTGCTTTGTGTGTTCATAGGACAGTCTTCCTCAGTCCCCCATGCTTGTTCCTCCTTATTGGCTGAACTCCAGATATCTAGGTGCCGCAGAGATGAACTCTGGCCTCCCATTGCTCTTTATACATTCATTTGTTTGGTGAAATCACGCAATCACGTAACTGTATCCTTAGCAGCCCCGAATTGATATAATTTATATGTCCAGCCTCCCTTCCACCTGAACAAAACCTGTGGCCTCCTTGACAACTCCACATGCGTGTCTAATAGAGATCTCAGATTTCATATGTCTGAACTGAGCTCCTGATTGCTCTCTCTGCCTTCATGCAGGAACAGCAATCAAATCACAATGCCTGTATGTAACTGTGAATTAGAAAAATGGATTTCTTAGGAGAGATGCAGAACAAACTGCACACTGCATTACTGGATTTTTTTAAGGCATTCTGACAAACTCAATTACCTTCACGATGTATGGTCTGGAGAGAAAGGATCTAGATGGTATTCCAAACATACTGCTCTAGCTGGATTCATGTTGTTCAGAGCACAGTCTGCACAATGGGATGGAATATACCTCCCTTGCTGGCTCCGCAGATTCCGCTGTCTCTGAAAATGGGAATTCCAGTGTCCCTGCCTCTCAGGCAAGGTACTAAATGGCACTACTTCATTTAATATCAATCCTCCAGTCCTTGAGGACATTTTCTTGGCTCTGCCTCCAACAGATATTGGAAATCTGACCACTTCCCCCACACTTAACGGCTTACATCCGATCCTGGTCTCCTTCATCTCTTACCTTGATTATTACGAAGAAGCCTCCTTCTTCCCTGTTCCCACCTGAAAGTTATTTTCAACGTGGGAATTAAAGTTGATGTTTTAAAATGATACAACTCATTGCTCTGTTTAAAAGTGTCCGTGGCTTCTCCTCTTCCTCAGAGGACATTCTTTCAATTGCCTGCAAGACCAAACGATCTTCCTAATTCCCATCCCTTTAACCGTCTCAACGCATATCTTCGTGCCTCTCCCCTTGGTCTCCTCGCTGCCACCACAACGGCCTCATCGTCCCTCCCTGAACGTTTGGTGACAGGAAGTGCTCAGTGCCCCCGATATCCACATGGCTGGCTCATCAAGTGTGTATGATTTTTGCTCGAATGTCTCCTATATGTAAAGTCTTCTACTGCCACCCTATGTAAATTTCAACTCTCCCTATACAAACCCTCAATGCCTCTTTCCTCCTTCATTTATCCTCACAGCCTTTATAACCACGTGACATCAGCAGTTTTAAAGCAGCACTTGCCATTCTTCTTGTCTCTAGTGTTTTCCTCTTTAAAAATCATCACTCTACCAAATTGCCCTACTGTTTGCTATTTTTTTAAAAAAATATATACGAATTGATGCATCTTTGACCTTATTAAGGGGAAATACTCCTCAAAATTCTTAGTGTTTCTCTGTGTGTTTATATATATATTATTTCATTATAATTATTCTGTTCTCATTATTATTTTGGGTACTATGCAAAAGATTCTCAAACAAATAACTCTACATCCTTGTAGAAATGCAAATTTTTGAAAGCAGAAATACTAGGACACAGTCTATACACATTTTAAAATAGCAAAATTACTCATGGTTTTTCCAAGAACTACTACTATATCACTTTCCTTGCAGTTGTGTGTGAGAATGCCAGATTCCCTATATTCTCAACACTATTGGACAGGATAACTCCATAAATTTATGCCAGTCTGGATGAAAAATATGGTATGTTGTTTTAATATATTTTTTAGGTCTGTGCTGGCTGTTAACTATTTTCGGGACTTCGTGATTTGTGCCTATTTCTATATGGTTGTTTGCATTTTCTCAATAATTCATAGGTTTCATATATTTTATGTAGACACTGTTTGTTATTTGTGTCATAAGTTCTTTCCCTGGACTGATACTTCTGTTGAGCTAAGCATATGCTGTATTTTGCAACACAGTTGCTTTTAATTTTAAATAATTATCTGTGTTTCAATCTCATTAATGGCATGTTGGTCTTATTTTATGCTTACAAATTTTATCACTACATTTGAAAATAAAAACATCTGATAGGCAGACAGATTACGAGAATGTTGATAGTATATATAGAGAGTTAAATTTCAGTTAAAATTACCATAGTGTAAAGTTAGTGAAGTTTCATACACTACTGTTTCCATAAGGATAGATAATATTCTCAGTGCCATTAATTTACCCATCAGTTCCTTTGTGCTATGAAATATTACGTTTATCATTTAATAAAATTCCATATATACATTAATTTTTATTTGGATCTTGTCTTTCTCTTATAATATGCTTCACCAACTATATATATATATATTTAAATTACTATAGTTTATACTACATTCCTATAAGAGCTAGGGCACTCCTCCTCTTGTTATGCTTAATCAAAATTCCTTTGCTTCTCTCTTCCTTCACTCTTTCACATGCGCTTCCCAAATTCATGAGTCAGTAATCACTATCATTCTTTGTATGAAGAGTGGTTTAGCTTTACTCATAATGAAATTTGTAGTAGAGCAAAGCACATTGAATTAACTGCCTTTTAAATGACTTCCATCATTACTCCTTCTAAACAAAGTACTCATAAAATGTAGAATAATTGTTATTTAACTGTATTTGTGTTTCTTACTGTGTAAAACAATGAACACTGCATGAAAGAAAATCAGTTCCTTTCTTTATGAGAAACAACTATTAAATATAGAAGAGTTTTTCAGCTTCCCTACAGTCGAATTTCTGCTAATTCAGGAATGCAACAATTTACTGCCTCTAACTTTTACAGTTAAATCACAAGAGAAAAAAAATGTGTGGAAAATCACTTCTACTCAACACACTTTTCCTTCAATTCTTCATTTATTTAGAGGAAAATTAATAAAACCATAGCTATCAAACTGAAAGTTTTTCTGAGTCTCATTTCTCCTTGACATTGAGTTTACACAATGGTGACCACTTCCTCTTGATAAACTCTGTGGTCCTTAACATCACCATTTGGAGTGTTTGCTTATACCTCCCTAACTGGCAGCCTGTCCTTGGACTTAAATTTTCACTATATCCTCCAAATGAGAGAACTCTGTTTTTCTACACCCTTCTATTTTTCTATCTTGTCATGGCTTCCACTCTTCTTTTTGCTAGATGGTTCATATCCATACCATTCCTCCACGTTCAGTTATCTTCTATCAATTTATACTCAGGATGCCTCAAACCAATTTTATTGTAATTAATTCACCAATAACCAGCATCTTCCTCTCAAAGATTTTCTGTTGATACTTTCATAGTCACCTTGGTCACTTCTAGTCAATATTTTTGGTTTCATCTCTGATTTTCTCATCTTGATCATAAGCATGCAACCAAACAACAACTATAATTGAAGCTCCCTCCTAATGCCTTTTCCATCTCTCCCTTAATTTCCATTGCAATCATCATCATCATCTACTGGGCCTTTATTACTTGGCCAGAACTTCTCAACAGTTTTATGCCACTCCTTCCTGATTGATAAATATGATCATCAAATTAACTTCCAAAAATTACCTCACCACTGCTTTTCTAAGAGAAAACACTAGGCACTAAACAACTGTGTGGTGACAGACTGGTTGTACTTTACTAACTCCTCATTATCAACAGCATGCAGACAAAATGTTCCAAATTTTGGCAATTAAGATTTCTGTATCCCTGCAACTCTGTTCTTAGACATAGATAGGAGCTTTGCTTTTCTCATCACCCTCTGGATAGTTGCATTCATGACTTATGTGTAGAAGGCTACTTCTGTTATTTTCATTGAAATGCTAAAATTTTTAAGTAGAAACACAAAACGTGCTCCATGAAAAGTTCCCTTATTTTTCCAACTCTCCATGATTCATTTCTTGTTTTCAATGCCTGTGTTATATATCCCATTATCACTTATCTACTACTTTGTATTATGGTTATCTGTCTATAGGTTATCTTTCCAATTAGATTATAAACATAAATGTCTGAGTCATAACCTTGTTTTTTGGCGCCTTTCAGCTTACTGCAAAATAACTTTTCATATTTTAGTGCAGCATCATATGACAAAAAGAACACTGGAGGCTGAGTGCGGTGGCTCACGCCTGTAATCCCAGCACTTTGGAAGGCTGAGGTGGGCGGATCACGAGGTCAGGAGATCGAGACCATCCTGGCTAACATAGTGAAACCCTGTCTCTACTAAAAATACAAAAAAATAGCCAGGCGTGGTGGCAGGCACCTGTAGTCCCAGCTACTTGGGAGGCTAAGGCAGGAGAATTGCTTGAATCCGGGATGGGTAGGTTGCAGTGAGTCAAGATCGCACCTCAGCACTCCAGCCTGAGTGACAGAGCAAGACTCCATCTTCAAAATAATAATAATAATATTGGAGCATAAGGCTTGCACTGGATTCCTAGGTCTGTAATAGATACAAATAATATCTTTGGATCATTCTCACTGTACAGCTTTCCAACCTCATCTGGCAACACACCTACATCTACATGCTCTACTCTTCATCTTAACTGTTGCTGTGTGGTTCATCTGGACTTGTCTGATATCCTGGGATACACTTGCTCATCTTTCTTCCTTGTGAAATTTTGCAAGATTCAGACCATAAAACATGTGACTTTCCATATTGGTTTTTACCTCAAAATTATTTCTATGCTGAATGGTCCATTCCACCAAGTAGTGGAAAGCATAATCTTGCTGATTCAAATCAAATGTCAGTAATTCCAGATTTTCTGCATCAGTTCACGTTTCTTATTTTTTTCTCCTTGTGGTTGCATCTAGATTTCAGGGCAAGCATGATGGTGAGGCACCTAATGCAGTGGCGGTCATTTGGCCACATTACAGATACCAATTATGTGGTTGGATTCTGTCACCAACATTGGTATCCATAGAGATGTCTGCATTTCTACCTGAACATGTGATCCAAACTGCATCTAACATTGCAAACTTTTGTTTAGACCTCAACATCCTCTGGATTCATGAGCTTTTAGTGTCGCACGTATGGGACTCTCAGTTATGCTTTCTATTTCTTTGGGCATTTTGGATTCTCTGTTTTGCTAATTAAGTCTCTGTCTCCTCTTCCAGGCACCTCATGAATTCACCTGTAATATAATCTTCCATGCCTACATCTTCCCAGCACAGTAAAGACAAGACACCTAGCGCTGTTTTGCTTTAATCTCATGTTCCATTTCCACATCAGCACTGGGCGCTTTTCATAATAGTCCGGCCACCTCTCTTTGGCAGTATCCTTATTATGCTGCTCTAGGGTACACCAAAAATGTCACTATTTGTTTTAATCCCGAAAACATGTTTTTCTTACTTTGTTTTACATATAAAATTATGGTCACTTAATATCTCGCATCCTTTGCCAACCCTAACATGGAAGTCAGAGCAGCCTAAGTGGAAGCCTGAGAAAAACGAGGAGGCTTGTAGCAGAATGCCAGTATACATGAATTAAAGTCATTTGTTAGCAATGACAGTTTTTGGATCCCTCATCTCCATTGTTCATAAGAGAATATCCCTAAAATATTTTAAGTAAAATTTTTATTGAAGTATAACATAAATATAGTAAAGTTTACAAACCACAAGTGTAAAAGTCAGTAACATTTCTCTTTACAATTATCACCTAAATCAATCAAGGAAGAGATGATTATCATTATCCCCTGTCTTATGCTGTACAAATTACAACTCTGGCTCCCCTAATCACCATTATATCAATGTCTCTCTCTCTCTCTCTCTCTCTCTCTCTATATATA
>NW_016819796.1:1547463-1552509 GCF_001698545.2 Rhinopithecus bieti | reverse complement strand
ATATATATAAACTTTTTTTACAGTTTATATTCTTTTGGTTTCTCTCACTGAGGTTCAGCCTTTGAGTTTCTTTTTTATACTTGTTCATTCATTCTAATTGCTACTGTTGTATGAGTATACCACATAATTTATTTTTTGTGGATTTGGAAACATTGGGTACATTCTCAAATTTGAGCCATTATGAATGTTGATGCTATAAATATTGTTAAATATTATCTATCTATGCACATACATACACCCTGCTGCTCAGCATATAGTTACGAGAGAAATGCTAGATCAAGGTATGTCTATCCATTTTACTTGATACTGGCCATCCGTTTAACAAGGTAGTTGGGCCATTTTAATTTCTGTCTTGCTTGATTTCTTAGCTTCTTCCCTAACAAAGCTTTAAAATTTGGCATGTACTTTAGGGGAGAAACTGCTGAATCTAGAGTTTACTTCTGCATACCACCTTATTTACTAAGATATTAGCTTCTTAATTTCTGGCTGCCTTGATTTATCCATACTGTAACTTTTGTCTGTCTTCCATTTCAAATTATTAAAGATTATGCTTACTTCAAGAAATGTTTACATCAACCCTTTTCCTGAATTCTTAGCTTGCCATAACAAAAATGGCAAGCCACCCTAGGAAAAAGCAGCTTGAAGAATGTTGGCCCACTTCTCTGAAAATCCCTTTAAGCTTTAAGATCTTGGTGTCTGCATTCCTGGTTGAATTAAGTTTTTCAAAAGGTATTTTCAAAATGTCACTTTCTCCAGTTTTCCTCAGCACCTCTTAATGTGAATATTGGTCTTCTGAGATCTATCTCCTTATCGTATTTTGTAAAAATGTAGAAACATCTCCAATTGAGAGTCTTTGAGGGTAGATTGGTAATTATTTCTAAATTCTGCTCTTGGGAGAGATGATGTACTTTCTACAACAGGAGGTACAACATTGTACCTGATACGAGTGAATTATAGAAGAGAATTCATGTACTGAAAAGCCCTTCTGTCAAAGAAGTTGTACATTGTGAGCCACTGATCCCAGATGAGCTAAAATAATGAGTACTGATACTGTATTTGTCTCTGTATTCATATACTTTATATTCAAATATATATTCATATATTTGAATGAAGCACCATTGGCAAACTCTTCCCACTCTCTGTTCAATTCCAGATGGGTGAATTGCTTCCAGTTCCACGACTTACAATTCCCATGGCTTTGGTATTAGAACTCAACTTGTACCTTCTATAATACCATTTACCAAAATTCTATCTTATCTCTCAAGCTATTATATTTTTCAAGTGATTTTCAGTGTCAAGATATAGCCACAAGATATAGCCACGACTCAGTTCTTAAATAGTTATTGAATGCTGGAAAGATGGAAAGAGACCATTAAGCAAAATGAAAGTAATGTTAAGAAGGGTTGGATCTTAAGTATACATTTAATTTTACAAGTACAAGCATGTTTTGCTTGGAAGAAAGGAAGACCTTCTCTATTTACTGGGCACGTTATGTTAAACCTTTATGTATTCATTCAACAAACATATAATACATGGTTACTCCATGCTAGGCAGAAGTTTTACATAAATACCAAAAATTATTAAGCGCATTTAATGACAGAGTTTGTTAAATCCATATTCTATATCTCTATACATTGAAGCTATGATTTTTTTTATTGTTAAAAATCTTTTGAAAAACACTATTGCTTTAAATTTTGTTGCGACCAAAAGGAATATTAACAACATGGTACAGTTACAAAACAAGTAATACCCAAGGTGGGGTGGAGTAGAAATCAGTGTCGTACTTCCAACCGAGTTTACCACTTGACTAGCAATTACTGTAAGTGCTTCCCCACCACTGAGAGTGAGAAAGGAAGCTGGTGTTGCTGCCACTTCGTGTTGTATGTTGCTTTTTTACCCAATCTATTCCTGTAAATAACTTCTCAAAAACATTAAATACCCATTTCCAAAGCACTCCTTAAAGCAAAGTGCCCACTCGTCCTACCTTCTCAGAGGTATTCCAACTGCCAAAATTTCACAAAGGATGGAACAGCCCTGCTGAAAAAATAGAAAAAAAATAAAACTAGCACCCAGAGTTATATTTGAGTATTATGTTTACTTTCTCTATTTGTATTGTCAGTGTATTGTTTGAGTTAATCCGTGGACACTTGAGTAAGAAAAAAAAAAAAAAAACTGAGTTAGGAACAAAATGCTTTTGGCATAAGAAAATAAAAATGTTGTTTGGGTGCAGTGGCTCATTCCTGTAATCTCAACACTTTGGGAGGCCGAGGTGGGTGGATCACCTGAGGTCAGGAGTTCGAGACCAGCCTGGCCAACATGGTGAAACCTCATCTCTATTAAAAACACAAAATTAGCCAGGCGTAGTGGTGCACGTCGGTAATCCCAGCTACTAGGGAGGCTGAAGGAGGAGAATCACTTGAACCCTGGAGGTGGAGGTTGCAGTGAGCCAAGATCCTTCCATTGCACTCTAGCCTGGGCGACAGTATAAGACTCTGTCTCGAAAAAGAAAAAAAAAAAGAAAAGAAAAGAAAAATATTCATCCTTTGTTACCATACTTTATCATATGTGTTGGATTCATAATATCATAAGCGTATCATCACTAACAGTTTTGCATGGCATCTGGGAGAATGCATTTTATGTCAGGATTCATAATAAGCAATTTTAAACAGATATAATTCCATTAAACCCATGAGCAAATAATCCGTGTCTGGAAACCTACATGACTGGTCTGGCCCCAGCTCTGACACTAGCTACTCAGACCCATGAACAGTCCATGTCATAACTTCACAACAATAACATGGGGAGTTAGAGTCCATCATTCACTCAAGTGCCTTTCTGCTCCAGCACTGTAGCACCTGCTACCAGCCAGCTGAACACTGGCTTTCCCTAAGCACTCATAGCTGGAGCTTTGCAACAGAACTCCAGCTACTGTGTTGTCCTTCAGATATTTTTATCATTCCTCAAACTCTTCCCTCATAGCCCTGCTGGGTCCCCTTTTATATAGAGCTGCCCAACTTACCACCAATCAATCATTTGCTTCTGTGACTGTCATCACTCAATACATCAAATACAAATTGGTATGTTTTACTTTCTAGAGTAATCTAGTCATCTCCAACTTTATCTTCCACTGGTCCCCACAATGTAGCCTCTATCTTCCTATTCTCTTTACGCTTTCCTCCCAACCTCACTGTTATCTTGCCTATCCATTTAACTTCTTTCTTCAAGATACATTTCCTCTCGCTCTCCTCTCCATTATTTTAAAAGTGTCATCTTTTCAATGGTCACCAATCATTCTAGACCATGGTTTTGATTTTTCTTAGCTCCTTTTAAGGGATAACAAAATGTTTGTAATTTTTATGTCCTCCAAATGAATTGTAAATTCCTTGAAAACTGAGCCTGCTCCATGAATCCTGTAGCAAATGTATGGTAGGCTGTATCCGAACTTCTGAATAGATGCTTTCTGAATTCCCTGTCACATATTCATGTAAAGAAGATTTTATATTTAAAGACAAGAAAGTGAAAGCTTTGTTCAAGAAATTTCAGTGATACCAAAGGAAGTTATATGGTCAAATTGAAATTGTCCTAAGGAGTCAAGAATCTGTTAATGAACTCTCCTGAACCAGCAAAGCAGAAAAAAGCTAAGGAAATTACAGGGGGATGTTTTGAAAGGATTCGTTTGTTATGTGTTCAGACCTACTTAGGGTGGGTTTCAAGCTTTTCTCTGCAAACCAAGTTAGAGAGGCTTCAGTTGGATCATTTGTAAAGCTTGGAACCTGTCACCTATAGTTACTGGGGACAACATAGCATGTTTTATCAGTCAGCGTTTTTCTATAGGATTTATATTCATATGAGAATATATACACATATATACACACATATATACATATATACACACATATATATATACACATATTTATATATACACACACACACACACGGAGAGAGATATAGAGATTTTATATAAATATATATTTAGAGAGAGAGAGAGATGGAGATAATAGACCGTCACTGAAAGATGGGTAAGAAATTTGCTCACACAATTGTGGGGATTGAACATTTGGAAATTTATAGGGAAATCTGGCAGACTGGAAACCCAGGAGGAGTTGCTGCAGTGCTGAGGGAGAGTATTTTCTTCTCCAGCACACCTCCGTTTTGCTCATACAGTCTTCATCTGCCTGGGTGAGGCCCACATTATTGAGGATAATCTTCTTCCCTTAAAGTACACTGACTCTGGATGTTAATCACATTTACAAAACACCTAGATTCATGTTTTACTAAGTATCTGGGTACATGTGCTAGAGACTAGGCAACTTGATATATAAAATTAACAATCACAGGGAAATCTGAACTTCTACCTGCTACATCTCAGATCTGAGTGACGCTGGCCAACACAATGGTGGGCGTGAATACAAAGTTGCGGCTCCGGGGAACTGGTTTATTCCAGGGGAGGCTGACAGGACACAGGATGCATGGTCCTCATCCAACGGAGGAATACAGAATGAAGTCATCTTAAATCCTGTTGAAGAGGGCTGTCTAAAAGAGGGTACCACCCTCAACCCAGAGTTGCCAAGGGCATCACAGAATCCCTAGAGACTGAGAATGGCATGGATGGTGAGGCAGAGAATCAGGCATTAACAATCAAGGACTTCAGGTGCAATGGCCCTGGCAATAGAGGTGAGGTCTCCCCAGGACCCCCAAGGGCCCCATCTAAAAAAGAGGCAGCTATAAACATCAAGTGCTACTGGAAAACTAAAGACCAGCATTCCACAGCTCTATTATGAAGTGAAACTTTATTCTTCTTAATGTATGTCATTGCATACGAAGTTAAAAATAGTGCTCAATTAATGAGGAAGGAGGGCATGAGAAAGGGAGACGAGGCCAAGCCCAGCTCCTTCCCAGGCTACAGGCCATCATTGGACCAGTAGAACAGCCTCAACTTTAAAAAAGTGTTTCACTGTTTCATAAGAATAGGCAATCCAAGAATCAACTTGAGTTTGGTGAATGCTTCATGAAGTAATCAAAGGTATTTTTTTTTTTTTTTTTTTT